>NW_016157115.1:335143-363192 GCF_001687245.7 Rhagoletis zephyria | reverse complement strand
TCATATAACGGTAAATTTCAGAAATGCTTGAAACTTCAATATTTCGAAATTGAAGGACGCTAATTTACTCAAAATTGATACACCCCGGCTTACCATCTAGCGGTAGGTTTCGGAAAGGTGAAAAAACATATATTTAATATCTGCGCCGGGTATTTAATGTTCGGCTCCGCCCGAAGTTAGACTTTCTTACTTGTTGTATTTGCATAACCAAATCCATATCCTAGCTGCTAAGCCTAACACATTTACACATACATAATTTGTACAAAAATGCCTTCTGCATATGGATTTTACTAGCACATGTCTTGCCAGTGAAAACCTAATACATATGTATATCCGTAACCAGACGCTCAGGTGGCAACACATCTCAAATTTCTCATAGTGGATACTCTCATTAGGGTGGCACTATCTGTTCAACTAGCTTTTAAATTAAAATGTTTGTATGCATCAAACAATGCAACATTTCAGTTTGTGAGTTTTGTTTGAATTTTCAACCTAATACCCAGAAATTGTGAAGATTTTTTTGTGACAAGCGCTTAAATGCATACGAAATAACTGAGGTTTATTGGATGTTGAGCACAATAAGCTTGCAAATTTCTGGCAATCAAAATTTTAAACTTGCTTATATGTCAGGGCCAAACACCTTTTGATTTTATACATATGTTGAAGCATACAAAATTTTAAGCTTTTATATGTATATGCAAATTATTAGTTTACCTTGGTTAAAATACTAGTGTATATTAAACACATTAGCAGATAATTGTCTTCTTATTGCACATCATCGAGTAATAAGTAAACTAAAAAAGATTCTGTGTTAAAATCTAATATAATTTTCACCACGCAATTTGCCAGCTTATTAATTGAGCGGTTAGAGGTACGATAAGAAGGCTGTTATGCAAACATTCAGCCTGCACTAAGGCAAACAGGAAGATGATGGGAAGAATTGGAAATGCCAAATGAAGCCAAGTCCTTCTCCGCCTGGTCTTTCCATCACAGTGGAAAGTGGGCCTTCATCTTCCTCCGCTACCACCAGCACCTCCATTCGAACGACAAGGCCAAGCCAGCGGCGCCGCTGTATTATAATTCGCTGCACTGTGTCCATATCGTGTAAAGCTCATACAGTTCATCGTTCCATCGTCTGCGTCTTTCTCTTGAAAACTGCAAGAGCCGCCTCATCGGATGCTGTCATTCTCCATGTATCTGCGCCATATACCAGCACGGGCATGATGAGTGACTTATAGAGCATGGTTGTCGTTCATCGACATTATTATCGGTGTTAATGCTGGTTGAAGTCAACGAAACTCTCTACTTTCTCGAAATTATAACTATCAACAGTGACATGGGTGCCAAGACGCGAACGATAAACCTTTAGTTTCATTTAAACATTTGAAGAAGTAGAAGTTCGGGCGAACCCGAAAGAGTTTATTACAAACACCGATTTCGAGTGAATTCGCTTCAGTAGTTACTGACCCAACGTAGTTTTTGTATTTCTGTCAACTGCCGCTATATTGTAGGGGGGTCAGCTTATTGATCAATTTCAAAAATGTACAACAGATTTCTCAGTTAGCCAAAGCAGTGTTCGTACCGAGTTTGGTGGGGAAATTTAAGGATAAGTATATAAAACTGTATTTCCTAAGCAAAAATTATGTTTTCTTTCAAAACCTTACTAATATTATAAATGCGAAAGTGAGTTTTTTTATTTATTACGGTTTCATGATTTAACCACTCAACTGAGCATTATGATATTTCACAGACTGATGTTATTTAGTCTAACTTAAAATATAGGATAGATTTTATCTCTTCTTGACAGTGACATTTACATATAAATTTTCAATTTATAAAGCAGTTAAAAGTATTCTTTATTTTTTATGAATTTGGGTGTTAGTATATAAAATTATTTCAATACTCATAGAGGACGACTGTCACCTGTTTAAAAAATCAAATACACTGTAAGTTAAGGAAACTAATTATTTGAAATGTTTACTAAAATGGGCAGATGAAAGAGGCTTAAAAGATTGAATTTTGATAATATTCTGAAAATCGTTGCCACGTCTTGGAAAAGTCGAGTTTAAATAAATTATTCGCAATAAACGTAAAATTTAAATATGGATGCGAAACGAAAGATTGTTACGAGACATTTAGTTTTATAGTTTAGAATATTTTTGAGGTATTTTACAAGGATTACTACCTGTTTAAAAACTGAAATCAGCAAATTTAAATGAATTATTACAATATGGGATCAATTGAAAGGTTTAATTTGTAAACTATATGTAGGAAGGTTGCCACCTCTATAAAAGATATAGGCCCCTATTATGAGTTGCATTCGATTTTCGACTGTGGTCGAAAGTGCTGAGCGAACGAATTTTCATTTGGTATTATGGCGCTCATTCGATGAAGAATAGCGCTATTGCGAATTTCGCTTGTTTAGGTTGTTCACAATAGTATATTTTTCACTGCTGAGAAGCTTTGTTTACAAATCGAGCAAACTAAATAGTGTGCTTATACATATGTACATATGTAAATTTGTGCATACTAAAATGAAACAAAAAAGAAAGCGAGTTTATAAAAACGTGGTAAAAAAAAACTAAAATTTAATTAGTACAACGGAGTTCTGGTGAACGATTCGTCAGAGGATGAGGGCTTAAAAAACTGGCCAGGAGCAGAAAAAGAGTTTAAGTGCAGTCTTTCGAATATATTTTGACATACAATATATTTAAGAAATTTTGTGATCCTAATCTATCTAAAATATATTAAAACTATAAACAGCTCCATGATTTTGTTTTCAGAGATCGTGCCAACAGCGTATAGGGATTTTCTTTCATATGTAAAACCAGACTTTCGAGCTTGTGTTTACTATTCACGACGTTAGAACTGCTTGAAATTAATACAAATTGTTTAAAATTAGTGTCTAGCCGCTAAAAAGTAAGAAAACAAATGCAAAATCATACAATTTTTAAATTTTCTAACATTTCGCTACGCCAACGAAAGCAAAATTCTGTTCGACAGAAAATTCGATACTCAACGAAAATTTCGACACGCTTGCATAGCTCATAATACGAATTTCACTTTCGATCTTCGATCTTCGATAGCCAGCGAAGATCGGAAATCGAATGCAACTCATAATAGGTGCCATAATTTTACTTGAATTGAGAAAATTAAGTAATTGCAATATTTATTACAATATGGGTGTCGAACGGAACAGGTTTAATAAGGTTGTAGTATGAATATATTTTTTTGAGAGGATTCCCACCTATTGAAAATTTTTCTTTATTTAAATGATACAGCTTGAATTCAGGGAAAAAGGCAATTGAAGAGGTAACACAAGAGGTTTATGTACTTATGTTGATTTTTATTGAAATAAATTATATTTAATGGAACACACAGCAACTTCATACACTCAGCGAAGCGGAAGAGGAAAATCTAGTATTCATATAAATTTGTAATATTTTTATTTAGCTCGTAAAATCAGCTTACATATCGCTAGCTTAGAGTGCGAAGCTGCTAAGTCTATTTTTACAAATTTTACAGGAAAGAAAATCAAAATTCGAATTGCCATTTTCTTCTAGTATAGATAGTATAAGATGTCGATAGCTTTTTATAACTTTCACCTTACAGAATTTTCTGTGCCTCTTTGGAACTTAACAAATTATATTTTTTTTTAATATTCGGGAAGGAATAAAGCAAGCTCATTAATACTGTTGTAATGTGGAACGATTCCGTCATCCCATCGAAAAATGACACTGAACATGGCACAACGCCGAAACCGGTTTGTCTTCAATCCAAATTTGACAAGGGATGACGGAAAATCGTTCCACATTACATCACACTCCTACCCTGTCGGAAACACCAACCACAAAAATGAGCTCATTAATTCTCTTGCAAATAATGCATTTTTAATTTCCCCTTCCTCCTATATTAATATATCTGTGGGTTAAAATTTCTCAACTATACCTCGGATTTCAGTCAAGTTGGAATTTTTGCGTGAAAATTTGTGAGTAAAGAGGTTTATAGATGTAAAAAGGATTCTGAGAATTTTTTTTTTAAATTTTAGTTATTAAAGTTTTTATAAGCAATTACTTTTTTAAGCAATCTTTTTTTCAAAACTCAGGGAACTTAAGGTGTTTGCAAGAAAGTGCACAAAAGTTGAAGACATTTTTTTTTGTAAGCGAAGTGACATGGAAGCTTTAAAAAAAAATATTTTCATAATTTAGAAAAAAAAATTTAGACATAAAATTTACATACATACTTATGGTTGACTGATGGCTCTAGAAGTAAACAGTGGCGCGTTAACTCCAAAAGATTATTTTAACACATACCTCCCATGTAAAATTAATCTAAAAACCCCTTAAAATACCATTATTATTATATGAGGTTACGTTGAAAGTCGCAAATATGAGCCTATTTTTAGTTGCTCCTGTATGCGGTTTCTAGTGAACACGCGGCGCGCATAGACGGTGAGCGTGCATGGCTCATGATGCGTGCGCGCTGTGGCAAATTTTGCTGTAAGTAATAAACAGAAAAGATCTAATAAAATTTTTGTTAGAAATGTTTTCTTTAATAAATGTAGTTTTTGAAAATATAAACGAAATGGAAAACACTTATTGAGAACATATTTTTAATGCAACTTCAATTTTTATAATGCTTTAATTAAAAAAAATAATAATAATTTCTAAAATATAAAAATAATTTTTTTTAAGCTCCAATGTCATTACGCTTACAAAAAAAAATCACGAACTTTCGTCAAATACTTTAAGAGGAATTGAGTTTTGAAAAAAAGATTGCTTGATAATGTAATTGCTTATAAAAACTTTAAAAATTAAAATTTTTCAAAACAATTCTCAGAATCCCTTTCACATCTATAAACCTCTACACTCACAAATTTTCACGCAAAATTCCAACTTGACTGAAATTCGAGGTCCAGTTGAGAAATTTTCACCCATATGAGTTAAAAAAAAACTAGACTTAGCAACTTTTCTCTCTAAGCTAGCAATATGTTGAAATTAACTTTAACAATTTGTTGCATTCTCAATATTTTCCAATATTGAAAATATGCTCTGATTTCTTGCGACAAAACCAATTGTAATTTAAATCCGCTTACCTTTAGGAGCTTTACCAACTGTGATCAAACGTTTTTCACACCCATGCCCACACTTCCATACATACTTAGGTTAAATGTGCTTATACATATGCAGCAAATATACGCTTCTGTACATATGTACGCATATGTTTATGTGCATTTCAAAACATTGGAAAATCTATTCTTAAGAAAATCCGCTTATGCTGATGGATTGGTTTACTGTCTTCTCTCCTAACGGTGGCAATAATACAAGCTTTCTCATTACTAGGACGCTTGCTTAATAGGCTGAATATACTTAAGTAGGAGGTGGCTTTACGAAGCAAATGTATACATACATATGTACATACATTTGACGTGGTTGAAATGAAGAAAGGCACTAATACATACATATATATATATATATTTTGTTTTGATGATAAAAAAGTTAACTACTGAGTTGATTTAAAGAATGAACGAATGCAGCTTGCAAGGTCCAAGTAATGGAATTTCGTCAGATGAGTAATTAGAAAAAGGCGCCTTTTGAAAATAATTTCTATCAACTCGTTTCGTTTTCTTCTAGAAGTGGAGTGATAAGCGTTATGCAAAAGAAGTCACAATTTAAGCATTTTTGAATTTTTATTAGACCTTTACTTTGCTTACCATGGCATGTGAAATGTTTCGATGGTTTTAGATACATGAAGGTTCTGGTCCTATTCTCATGAGAATTATTCTCATCGTTTCTACATATATATAAGGGAGCCAAAGAATATACTCATTCTTGCGACATACATACATATTTATTTACATGTGTACATAGTAGAAATTAAAAACATCTTGAAAAGCTTCAAAAATCAGTCGCTCGTCCAAAGCAGCCCTGCAGGAAATGGGACTAGTTTGTAGCTAACTACTAACTAACATTCGACTACTGGTAACTATTTATTAACTATTTCCTTTGGCCGTAACTAACTACTTTTGAAGGGCGAGGACCGCAAAATAGTGGTCGGTAACTACCTTTGGACATAAATATCAATAAGAAAAACTAACTATTTTCTGGCTTTTTTACTTTTTATTTATTTATTTATTTATTTATTTATTTATTTATTTACTTATTTACTTTATTTTATAACATTTCATATTTGTTTACGTAGGTGGTCCAATATTCGAACACCGTAAGACATAACTTCAAAATGATAATGTAAAATTTCGATCCTTTTATTTGTCCTGAATACGAAAAATAATCTGCGAAGTTCAGAAAAAAGTGTATTGAAAGTAATTTTTGTGTGGATATTTAAATAGAAACTTGTAAAGAAACAATCTCCCGATAACGTCTGCACGACTCTTGCACGACTTTGCAACTAATTTAAAGTTAGTTTTGTCATAGCTAGTTAAAAGTTAGCTATTTACCGAACTCCCCAAAAAAAGCTAACTAGAAGTTAGTTATTTTAATCAATTGATAATTTTTTTCTGCGGGGATGATTTTTTGAATATTAATTCAAACGTTAATGGATTGGTTCTCAATCAAATTCGCATTTAACTCGTTTTAATATTACTACTTTTGTGGCTATTATATTTCCCGTGTGAGCTTTATTATATCTGATATATTTTACTTCGCTCCCTCTTCCTTTGGTTGGATTTTGTAAGCTACATGCCTTTCAGCGTCTGCAAAAGTTGTATCAGGTGTTTGAGTTGCACAAAGTGAGCTCGTAAAAAGTTAAGTGCAGCTATATTGCTTAGCTACATATATATGTATATCTCTTTGCAGCGAGGTGCTCTCTTAATATCGTATTATAAATTTGTGCGTGCTTTAAGCTTCCTTTAAGCGATGAGTTTCATAAACTTTTGCAATGAAAACTTATGTAAGCTATTAAAGGATAGCGCTACAGGACAGAATTATACTACATATTATACATACATATATAAGTAAACTTATGTAGGTAAGTGAAACTATACAAACTTATAAAAACTTACATAGATATAAATAGAATATATGCACAATTATATATACATTCATATGTATGCTATAATCGTAAAAATAAAGGAAAGCTACTGTTTTTAATACGAAATTAAAATCGTATTTTACTATGGATTATACTTGGATTTGCGATCGAAATGACGCCCCGAAAACGTTAATCTTACTAAGTAAATTCGAAATTAACGTTACATAAACTTAGAAATTACGTTCGTGAATTAAGTTCAGTTTCGATCTTATTACTTTCATTATTTTCAAACTCTAGTAAAACGAGGCTTCATGCAGATATCAAGCCAGTTTTTAAAACTATGTCGATTCAAAAGTAGAAGCAGAAATACCTCTCCATGTAGACAACTTAAATTTTTAACTGAAATGAAATAACTAAATGAAATTAACTCCCAAGTTGGGGTGGCACAACTTTATATGTAGAATTTCCATCCAAATTTAGGATTCCTTCTTTCTTCCTGCATACTTCTTTTGCTTTAAAGTTTGCCTACTATTCCAAAATATTTTCGCTGTAGGAATTTCGTAGGAAGTATTTGCCAAGAAAACGCCCATTTCCGCCCTCAATAACAATACCAGAAATCACATACTGCTCAAGCTTGTGTCTTCCAAAGGTAGTAGATGAGTCAGAATGTACTTATGTATGTATGTAAGTACTGTACACTTACAAATATTAAGCACCTGTGCTGTAGGTATATGTACATATATAAACGGATCGATATACATTTACATTTAAGTATTTTTTAAAATTGTCGTAAGTTGCTTTTTCACTTTGAAGACAAAACAAGTGTTAGCGCTCATCTGCTGTTTCGTTACCTGCTGCTTAAAATGTTGCTAAAAAATCGAAAATCGAAAGTTGTAAAGTTTTATGGTTTCCACTTCGTTGAAAAGGGGCGAAATAAACACATCAGCTCACAGAGTAGGTCTCCTAAGCCTTGCCTTACCCTCAGCCAGTGTCAGTCACACACAATCATATATATATATATATATATATATATATATATGCATACGTACATATGTGCCCAGTCAACAATTTGCTATCGCTTCTAAATAAACGCCTTTATTTAGAGTTTTTATCAATGAAACTTTCACTTAGAAGGTATGTATAGTATATTAGAAGATCTTCGAATTGCCTTGGAGCGTTTCTAGTGTCAAGTAAAATTTTTACTGCTTTAATATTATTTAGTGTACATTTTCTCATTCTACGCGAAGCTGTAGCAAATGTCATTACCACTCTGGCCATTACATGCAAAAAAAGAGGAGTAGAGAATCAAGTTGACCGACCACAGAGTGCCAATCTCTCCTAGGGATGCTCTTTTTTGCTTATTTTCCCGACTGGGCACATATATGTATACATTAGCGTGTGGTCAAAATTCGCTTTTTTTTAAATTTTGATTGGTAATGGCATGAATATTGTTCATTATGCTCCAAAAGCAAACTGTGTGAAAGATGACAATTTTTGGTCAATATCTTAGGCCCGCCCAAGTCCATCAAAGTTCAATGTACGCAAAAAATAAAAATTAATAAATACAATTAAATAAAGTACTAGTCTTACATAATTTGGTATATGGGCCAGTTTTGTAGAGAATCCAAATAAGCTAAGATTTTTATTTTTTCACTCGAACTTTGGTGGACTTGGGCGGGCCTAAGATAAAAGATAAAGAGCAAAATGAACCATATTTTTGCCATTACCAATCAATATTCTAAATTAGCGGCCCACGCTAATATACATATATGTATGTTTGTGTGCATATGTATGTACATTAGCGTGGTCGAAGTTTTATATGGGGCCGGGAGGTAAAAAGTCTTCGTAGAAAACAGGGCACCCCTTAGCTTTTCCTTTTGGTATTGCTAATACTTCATATCGTTATATCTCGGGCTATACTAATCCTAGAACCTCCATCTTAACGTCGTTTTCAATACAAAGAAACGGGCTTTCTGTATGATGGTTATGATTGTCCTAAAGTTAAGTTAGCTATTAGCAGTTGAACTATTTTAAGTTGATTTGAATAGTTAAGACCAGTAAATTTGGGATTTAAAATTACACCATCGTAATCCTTGTTTAATTCTCTATAAAAAACATGTTCCAAAAAAATTGGAGTTAACAAGGACTATTTTTAAAATATTTTCTTATGACGAACAGAACCCGAGATATAACAATTTGAAGAAGTGCATGATTATTTAGTCAGAATCACGAAAAAGCAAAAATTAGACAGATCATATATCCGAAGAAAACAGGAAAAATGTGAAGCCAATCGAAATTGTGATACCAAATTTGGTGTCCGATATGAAAAAGAATGCCCCATATATATGTTATATATATTATAGCAAAGAGTATTAGTAGTGTTAGAATTGTGTTATTTTATTTGATTATTTGTAGGGTTGCAATTTATAATTCGTTTATGCCATTAGAGTGTCTGAATTTCGTTTTATTTTAATTTGGTCGTAAATCAAATTATATACCCGTGATCCCGGGAGCTTGATCCCGAGATTTCGGGACTCAAAAAAGGGCTGGGGACTCCCGGGATTCGGGATTCGTATTGATGAAAACTACCGTTATATGGGAGGTATTCGTGGTTATTGTCCGTTTTTGCCCATTTGCAATACCATCCGTCCTACGCCGAAAAGAAATACACATACCAAGTTTCGTTAGGATATCTCAATTTTTATTCGAGTTATCGTGGGCACAGACAGGCGGACAGACAGTCACCGCTTAATCGATTTCTTTTTTCATTCTGATCATTTATGTATACATTTGCCTATATCTGTCTAGAATCGTTTAGCTTGTTACAAACAACCGTTATGTGAACAAAGTTATAATACCCTTGTTCACAAGTGCGCTCGGGTATACAAATTTTATTTTTTAACCCTGTGCGGATTAACGAAGTTCTGCTGTACTTCAAATGTATAAAGTCTGGTGACAGCAATTTTAGATGAAGTGTGAAGGAAAGTGTTTTGTGGTATAATATTACTTTTCATTTTGTGAATTTGGTGCAAGGTTTAATAAAACAATTGCATGTACTATTAAAAAAAAAACACAATATGTAAAGTTATACCTTGGGTTTATTAATACAATATATACATACATATAAATACTTATTTCTTGCTTACAATGTTGGTAAAATGAAGGACGTAATTAAGTAATTTGGCAACTTGTTCAGAATTTTTATTGTAATAATTTAAATTGCTAATTCAATTTTGTGCTTTCCTTTTGCGAATCATTCTATTATCCTTTCAGTGTCAATTTCAATATCTAAGTGTACGTATAAAAATTCTAGACCTATCAGTCTTTCTTCATTCATGGTACTACGCAACTATGTTTTTAACCGGCGAAGGATTGAAAAACTTCTTTCGGAAGTAGCGTTACTAGCTGGAAGTGTGCCCAGAATGCGGAGAAGTTTGTTCATCAATGGAAAACANGTGTCTGAATTTCGTTTTATTTTAATTTGGTCGTAAATCAAATTATATACCCGTGATCCCGGGAGCTTGATCCCGAGATTTCGGGACTCAAAAAAGGGCTGGGGACTCCCGGGATTCGGGATTCGTATTGATGAAAACTACCGTTATATGGGAGGTATTCGTGGTTATTGTCCGTTTTTGCCCATTTGCAATACCATCCGTCCTACGCCGAAAAGAAATACACATACCAAGTTTCGTTAGGATATCTCAATTTTTATTCGAGTTATCGTGGGCACAGACAGGCGGACAGACAGTCACCGCTTAATCGATTTCTTTTTTCATTCTGATCATTTATGTATACATTTGCCTATATCTGTCTAGAATCGTTTAGCTTGTTACAAACAACCGTTATGTGAACAAAGTTATAATACCCTTGTTCACAAGTGCGCTCGGGTATACAAATTTTATTTTTTAACCCTGTGCGGATTAACGAAGTTCTGCTGTACTTCAAATGTATAAAGTCTGGTGACAGCAATTTTAGATGAAGTGTGAAGGAAAGTGTTTTGTGGTATAATATTACTTTTCATTTTGTGAATTTGGTGCAAGGTTTAATAAAACAATTGCATGTACTATTAAAAAAAAAACACAATATGTAAAGTTATACCTTGGGTTTATTAATACAATATATACATACATATAAATACTTATTTCTTGCTTACAATGTTGGTAAAATGAAGGACGTAATTAAGTAATTTGGCAACTTGTTCAGAATTTTTATTGTAATAATTTAAATTGCTAATTCAATTTTGTGCTTTCCTTTTGCGAATCATTCTATTATCCTTTCAGTGTCAATTTCAATATCTAAGTGTACGTATAAAAATTCTAGACCTATCAGTCTTTCTTCATTCATGGTACTACGCAACTATGTTTTTAACCGGCGAAGGATTGAAAAACTTCTTTCGGAAGTAGCGTTACTAGCTGGAAGTGTGCCCAGAATGCGGAGAAGTTTGTTCATCAATGGAAAACAATATTCGTCGCATTTACCAAGAACTTCTGCTGCTGATTTTGGGAATGGCTTTTCGCTTTTCTAATTTGTCCATCGTTCCAACCACACTTTATACTCTCCTTCCAAATTAATACCGTCTTTCTGTAAGAAAAGTTCGTATGGTTTTCCAATTCCGATTTTACGCGTTCGATAGCATTATTTTTTTCGTCAGGCGTATTATATTCCCCAATTTTAGATGGAAGTAATAAGTTCAAATCACAAATGTTTAATGTCTCTTTCGGCAATCTTCCTTGGAGATCGAGCAAAGTATTATCCAATAGCGGTATAAATATCGCCTTTCGATAATAATCGTCAGCGTTAGACGCACGATAATTAGCCCGAAAATGTTGTCTATTCGCTCTCCGAGGAAGGACAATGTCAAAATCCAATTCCTTAGCGATATCGGTAACTTTTGAAATAATATCAGAAAAATGTGTGTCAGCATTTTCTCTATAATTTCGAAGAATATTCACAGTGCCATTGATTGCTTCGCTATCATGATTCAAGCAGGCGAGGGCGTTGGAGAAGTAAACTTTTCATTTTTAATTTTTTAATATTTATTATATTTTTTAAAAAATTTGGGGAAAATTCAAACTCCGCAAGAGCTGTTTGATACTTTTTTGAAAGCTCAACTCCGCCATTTAATAAAAAAATCCGCTGGGAATTTTTATTCATGATAGGAGGAAAGGGAAAAGAGAGAAACCTCCCAGGGAGTTCCTGTTCAGAATCGGCCTAATAGTATCTACATACCCATTGTTTTAATTTTTTACGTTGACGAAGAGTTTTACATGATTTCTTATTCTATTCTTTTGCAAACCTAAGGGCCGGTTGTTCAATGTCTGGTTATCACTACTTGCCGGTTAAACATCATTATCGACGATTTAAGCAGTCGTTGTATCTAACCGGAGCTTCTACCTCCGATTTGTGCTAATCAGACATTGAACAACCGGCCCTAAAAAATGGTTGCGATTGAAGATGAAAATAAAAAAAAAATTGAAATTTTTTTCAAATTTCTCGTTTGAGGTAATATATTTTATCCGAAATTTTGCTTTTTCGAGCTCTAGTGGGGGGGGAGCCGATCGCCCCCATCGGCCCCCTCAGCCGCCCTGTATCCACCACTGCCCCTATCCCTATCTTTTATGACCACTCTAATGTACATGCATATATATGTACGTACAAACATACAAATGTGCATTTGCAAATATTTAAGCACTCGAGTTTGCTTCATTTTTCTTTTCCGGCAAATTCTCGTGATTGTCGTTGACGGCATTCCTTTTTTCAATTTCACACTTTTTGTTTGGAAAATAGCATGGATATGCATATTCACATATGTATGTATGTAGATTTGTTCATCATACATGCATTATACATACATGTACACATACACATACTTATGTAAGTAGTCTCCCTGTGGGAAATATATCTAACAATAAGTTAAGTTGAAGTTGATTAGGAAGGAACTAAAGGTCACTATTACATGTATATTTACTTTAAGGAAAGCTAACTATATTTCTAAGGCGATGGCCGCGAAATAATCAAGGGTGACTACCTCTGCATTAGATGTCAACTAACTTGCAACTAACTGCTTTTGGACATAAAATATCAATAAGCAAAGCAAAGTGCGTTTTTGTTTTTTTTTACTTCTTTATTTATTTACTTTATTTGATTACATTTCATATTTGTTTACATATTCTGCTGTAGGTGGTCCCATATACGACATATCTTCAAAATGATAATATCAAATTTCGATCTTTCTTTTATTTGTCCTCAAATCGCAAAAGTTTTTTTGAAGTGCAGAAATAAAGTGTGTTCAAAGTAAAATTTACATGAAGATATTTAAATAGAAACTAATTTAAAGAAAACAATCTACCGATTACGTCTGCAGTGCTCCTGCATTACCTCTCAACTACTTTCAAGTTAGCTTTTTTTAGTTAACTAAAAGTTATATATTTTATAGAAATCCCGAAAAAAATCGCAACTACAATTTGGTTATTTTTTCCCAATTGATAATTTTTTTCTGCAGGGCTGTGCTTAATTCGCTTACCTATTTGCCATGTTTCGTTGCTTTGCATGCATCACCGGTATCAACACGCGACAATGTTACTGACATGGACACCAACAACATGGATACTGCCAACATCGTCGACAACGGCGCTGGCACTGGCACTGGCACCCGTGGTTACAATTTCAATTTTCAATTGTGGCAAAGTACAGACAGTCGTTTAACAAACAACAACAATAGCAACAACAGAAACCACTACATTTGGAGTCACTTGCAATTCGTCGTAACGTATTCGGAATTGCTTTCGCCCGCCTTCCGATTTAGTTGTCTAACATCCGTTTGGCGCCTCGATATCTCCGGTTACCGCTCACTCACACACTCATGTTAAGTCATTTGTATCATTGTTGTTGCCACAAGTCTATCAACGTTGCACAGATGCGATATGTTTGCTTGGCTGTGGAGTATGTATGCCTTATCCGGGTTGTTTCTTAGCTGGCTGACAACTTGGCTGCTGGTTGGGAGGGTTTAGTTGTTTTTTTTTGCTGTTTGATTTTATAATACTTGACTGTTTAAGTTGTAATTGATTTTTGACATTCATTTGCTTTTGCGATTCGGGGGAATATGTTTATTTGCGATAGTGTGGGTATCGTTTCGAAGTTTTAATGATTGCTTTGCAAAAACTTTTGGTTCTCAAAAATGTCCGTTGAAATAAAATTTCGCTCAAACACCCATTTATTTCCACGTGTTAAATCGTCGTTTTGGAAGGGCGAATTGAAAACAAAATATTAGAGTACAACCCGACCATCTATTTTCCACGTCGAACCGAAATTTTGTGGTTAGACATAGCCGAAGATAGAGTTCGGCCGTTCTCTAAAAATTTTTAGATCACTACTTAAGCGTTAAGATAGCGCGACACTACGACTGCCGTTAAGGCAACCACTTTCTTGAATGCATATGAGGCATTCCACAGTATTTCAATTGGCAAAAAAAACTACTTTTTCTCGATTTTCCGATATGTTGCAGATTAGGTCCTAAAGTGTTGAGAAGGGTTACAGAAACGAGCTACTGATCGTTTCCGATAAATGATTAGTATATTAAGTCAGATATTTTTAGAACTGAGGGACCAGTTTCCGTTCAAACAGGCAGACAGAAAGACATACACACGGACAGACGATCATGGCGACTTAGCTCATCATCATGATTATTTTGTCTGGTTTATATGCAGAATCAAAGTGTTTTTAACTTAAACACAATATTTAGTAATAAAATTTTAACTTTTGTTTTTGATGGAAAAACAAAGGGCATTACTTAATTTTTTTCTTTGACTGAAAAAAAATAAAGTTTAATCTTTGTTATTTAACTGAAAAAATAAAAGTAAAATTTTTCCTTTTTTCACCTTTTCTTGTTTACTGAAAAATTAAAGGTCATATTCTTCCGAAAAACTAACTGCCGATTTCACGAAAGAAATTCAAGTTAAAAATTATTTTAATTTTATAAATTTTATATGGAAGTTGACAGAAAATAAGAAATCATTGTACATTTAAAGTGCTGGCGAAATCGGCGGTAAAAGTCAAAATTTAACTTTTATTTTTTAACTGAAAAGATATTTGTGAAAAAATAACAATTAGATATTTATTGACGCTTTAAAAGTGGAATGCATTCGCTGTACATTACCCATTACTAGCGTGCGGACCGCTTTCTTGGCTGAGATCCCGCGCGGTCAGCATGTATGTACTGTATGTACTTATGTAAGTACATATGTATATTGTTCGAGAATTTTTTTGACACAAAGTATTCAAAAGTTTGTTTTCTTTACATATTTCTCTTTTCTTGCATGTATTTGCTCGCCCAACGATTGTGCACTGTGTTTAACTGTTAAGCTAAGAACTACTAAAATAAAATAAACTAGAGATACACCCTACTACGAAACTAAAAGATTGTATTGATTTTAATGGCACTTTCGTTAAATGTTGCTGAAAATTTCAATTTAATGGATTCCCTGCACATTTCACCTTACGATGGCACATGCAACATTTTTATAGGTTTCTTTAAGTTTATTACTCCTACATACATTTGAACGCCATCTTGAAATGTAGCAATTGAAGTGCTTTAAACCGATACAAAAAATTACTGTGTATCTAGCTCCTATGTATGCTTGAAAATACTTATGTATTAGAGGGCTGCATGAATTCATTCAAACTTCTAGCCAAACAGAGTACAGTAGATTTGTATATTTTACTTCACATATAAAACACTCAGCGTTTGCAATTTTGTAAGTTATGAATATACATTTTGTTTTATATTTTCTACCTTCAAGTGGAAGAATGTGAATGAATGAATGGAAAACATTCAAATCATTCAAACTCATTTCGGTAAAAGTTTTTTTCTACAAACAAGTTTTTTGTATGTAATAGGAGCGCAGCAATACATACATACATTGTACATATATGCACAGAAAAAATATTTTTGGATGTTCATACAAAAAATTGTCATTTATTTCAATTCAATTTATTTTCACTTTGTTTGAATATTGTGATGTCGACACAAATATCAGTAGCTCGTTTCTGTAACAAATCTCTACCAAGGCGAATTGAGATATGAATTCGCCGCCCTGTTCTCTACTGCTAATTAGTAGGTGAGAGTGACATATTTTCTCTACCAGTAGAGAAATAATCGGTAGAGAAAAGTTACAGAAACGGGCTACAGAACAGCTATTCACTCAAATTAAAAAAAAATTGAAGCAAAATCATTCATTCGTTTTGTATATGAATAATTCAAAAGCCGTTTTGAATGCATTCATGCAGCCCTCTGTTATGTATATATTCCATGTATGTTGCAATGTTCTTATGCGTAAAATCAAAAATGTATGGAGATTCATTTTCGTCCTTTGGCATATCCTTTGCATTACAAAAATCAGCAGATTAACTTGAGCTATAAATGCCTATCGTAGGTATATTTCAACTGTGAGGCTCGCTCTGTTATGTTATATTGGCAAATTCGATACGGCGTTCAGTCCTGCATTGCGCGCGTTTTCCAGCGAATTGTAGCGAATTGCTTTCGAACGCATCGAATCGACAGTTAAATGATGCGAATAATTTGTATTATATCTCAATGTATATTTTTTGGTCTGTGTTCAAATGTAAGTGAGTGAATGATTTTATTTGCCTTTTTATTTTATTGCGATTTGCCATCCTTAAATGGTTATAAATGTATGTATATGCATACATATGTACATATATACATATATGTATATTTGAATTTTGGTCATACATATGTCCTACATACATATGTATTCATAATATGTAAATACCCGCAATTCGCTTCACCTTCGCTTCATATTGGTAATTGAGTTTAATCTGAACTCCAAAAGTGGTGATCGTTAAATTACATATTTAATGCGAATTTATTGGCGTAAAAATGTCCTTAAAATGCCATTAACTTTTTATGCATCACTTTTATTTGTTTATCAAACAGACAGGTACATGCTGGAATTGCCAGCTGCGCTGCTGGGTTTTTGGACACGATTTCACCATTCATTGAGTTCTTCTTGGTTTTAATAAATTTTCATGGAGACTTGAAGTAGAACAAATTTAAAATTAATGTAGAATGAAACTGCTGATTTGAATTAATTCCAAATAAGTACATGTGTACTACATACATACATATAGATACATATACAACCGGACCAGCCATGTTTTAAATTCAAACAACAATTTTGTAATTTTTGTCAACTTTATTTCACGTATGTCATTTAAAAATGTATATTGAGGTGCATATGTATCAGCATTCAAATGTTCCCTGGAGTTGCTTATCGAATGTAAATTTCGCGCCTGCAATTTCTTAAATTTCCCCCGACGCGTTTTGCAACACACGCTCATAAACATGCTCTCATTGCTGTAAAATTTTCAATTCATTCGCACCGTACCGTTTCTCCATCCACATGAACAGCACCAACGTCTCAGACAGAAGGATTTGCAAAAATAAGATGAAGAATAAAGCGCTGAGCACAGCCGGAAGTTGCATGCTACCAGTCATCAACCCACACACTATGTTGTTCACTCAATGCAGCATGGAACGTGTGGTGCGCTCGAAAATATGCAACAAACAAGCGCGTCAACATTAGCATATGAAAGTGAGGGTGGATGTGTGCGTGCTCATTTGCATACTCGGTGGAGAGGAGGATCGGCAGGAGAATGCGGAAGGATGCAAAGGGAAAGCATGGCGTATACTGCGGTCGCGTGATCCACTCAAACATGAAATTCCCAAGCGCTCAGCTTCCGAATTCCCCGTTCGGATTTTCCTTCATTTGGCGACGGATGATGGCAACTTTAACACGTACACTCGCGGTTGCGTATTAATGTGGCTTACACTTGACTGGCGAGCGGTTTGTCAGGACATCGGCGAGGAAGCGGTGATGAGAGCAATGCTTGGTTGCGCAGTGAGGCGAATGCAACTTCTTCACTGCATGAATTTTGATTTGACTGTAGTTGTAAAATGTGAAAGCACTGGATTTCGGAGGTGAATTTGAAGTGCATAAAAATCACGAAAAAGCGGTATGTCTGGTAAGAAACGGAATGAATTTGTATTGAATGGAGTGCGGACAATAAAGAACGAAAAAAGGAAAAATGGGACAAAAGTTTTGGAATATGTTTACACACATTTTAATGTTGCTATGCGCATGACGAAATAGGGAAAGATGGAGGAGCTAGTTACACAACGTATGTATATACAGTTATATATGTATCTACTACAATATAATGCAAACAATGTTCAGTCCATAGGTACATATAATTGAAAAAATGAATACCTATGTAATGTACAAGTATAACAGCACAAGGGGTCGAAATTCTAGCTAAATTTTACCATTGGTCCCTAAAGGAAAGAGTGTCAATTTATTGCATTTTTTACCAAGAAGAACAATGTCTTTTTTCACTGTTCTTTTTTCAAAGTTCCACTGTGTTACAAAAACCGTTGGCCCTCTTTTTCAAGATGGCGACGATTCTATAACCCTAACACTCGCAGATCAAGTTCATTCGTAGCGACTAGCCCCACAAATTAAAAAAAAATTATCTTATTTGGCACTACAGCCGAGGGAGCTTTAGGTGGCTCACTCCGACTTCTTCGATTTATTTGTTCACTGAAGTCTTTTCACCAGTAANGGTACGGGAACTCAGATGTTGGTCTCTCAACAAACCGGAAAAGAAATAAAATCAAGATGGTGTTTGATCTTAGTGGCTCGCAACCCACCCATCCATGGTTTCCGATGGCTGATATTTAACCGGAAACCCCAGAAGCACACTACGCTACCATGACAACCAACCCTGCCAAGAGGAAATTAATTTTTACCACTACTCATGCATTTTTAATAATAAAAATTATCGCATGAGTTACATATGTATCTTCAATTCATTAATGCTTTTATTTAAAATAATATCACTAACTTAACTCGTTACAAAAATAATAGCCGTGTAGAAATAGGCGGAGGTACATACTATAATATGCTAGCGTTAAGAAAAAATGTAAACAAACGCCTACTGCTTATGTACGTATGTAAGTATGTAGAAATGTATCCTTATGTACCTATTCAACTTTTTCTTATACTATTTACTGTCGCATAAAAAGACAGCAACAAAAAAGTGGAAAAGCGTAGAAAATGTACGTATTAAGATGCGTTCAAACCAACTGTGGGAGAGCAAGAAAGCTTATCTCTGTTTAATCGTAATATACAAATTTTTAAATGGGAACTATAAGCAGTGAGAAGCTTTCTGTAGTTTCCCAGAATGCATAAAAAGAAAACGAAAGGTAATAAAAGCAATATATGACTCACCCAGTTCTCCGCTGCAGAACGATGAAAGGCCTTTCCCGTTGTTGTTGCAGTCGTATAAGCTAGGCTTCAAAATCTTATATGCTGGTTGATGGTAAATAAGATGAGCAGGTGAATATGTACAAATGGACTAATATTAATGTCAAACCGGTTCTTTACTTTTTGCATATATGTACATACTCGGTTTGTCACTACTATGTACTTATTTTGGCTGATGTACACTAGGCTATTCTTCGTCACTTTTCCACTTTTTAACTTTTTAAATTTTTTATTATTATTATTAGATATTATTATTATTGTTATTATTGTTTTTGTTTTAATTTACGAATTGTAAAAGTATTGTGTGAATTTAAGATTTACACAAAATTTAATTAAGTTATTAGTGAAACCACTTTAGCTTTGGGGAAATTCAACAAAGAAAGCTAGTTAACTAGTTAAAGAAAACTGGATTTAGAGTAGTATATATTATAACAGGTTTTAAATTCACTTTTCGGGGAATTATCTCTATGTTTATACATACACATATATATTTATATACATATATAGGTTATATACGCATTTCTAGTATAGGAGTATGTATACGTACATATGTACATATATAAAAATTCTCTTTTTTCATCTAGATTTTGAAAAAGAAAATTCTGCTAACGTAGCTAGGCTTTTAATTATTTTTTCAAAACGATATTATAGTCACTATGAGAATTTAGTTTTCGAGTGCACTTTGCGTGTCTTTTGAATTTAACGCGACAAGATTAATAGGCGTTAGTTAGGTACATATGTAATTAGTTACATAGGCATATTCACATGGGTTTCGGATTTCATTGGGTTTTTTTTTTTTTTTTTTTTTTTTTTTTTTTTTTTTTTTTTTTTTTTTTTTTTTTTTTTTTTTTTTTTTTTTTTTTGATTAATTCACTTATATGTATATGGGTCTATTTTTCTGTGGTCGTTTTTCAACGGGGGTTTTCGCCGATTTGTTCACTTTTCGGAGGGGGTTTGCCTCCCGCCCTCATCAGCGGCTGGTTAGATTCCCTCGATGAAAAAAACTAAGGCCAAATCTCAAAAAATTTTCGTTGCGGGCACCACCGCTTAACGCGCGCGGACGATGTAGACTAAGGCACCTGCGTTGAGAATGAGCCTGCTATGAGCGCCGCAAGAAAAGGAGCTTTAGATGGAGAACTTTCCTCTCCAAAGTTTTTCCCGGTAGGGCTAAGTATATAGAGAATAAAAAAACATGAGGAATTGAGACATGCGAATTCTATAGACTGCGTATAGTTACCGCTTTGCTTATTCTTCAACGTTTCGAGAAATTAACATAAGAAGCATGCAAATGTTGCGGATGCAAAAGTCCAAGACAGGAAACTTATTATTCTAAATTCAAAAAGGCATTTAAGTTTCGCCGTGTGGATGATAAAATAAAGACATGGGTACTTACAAAATTGGCGGTAATATTGAAGATTAAGTGGATGATTCCGGAATAATTTTTCATCCAACACGTCCTCGCAGCTCAGCATCCAACAGAAAAAGGAAGTTATGAACTTAGATGCAAGACGGCTTAAGCTATCCGCCGGCGTTTTTGACAATAGTTGTCAAAAGTTGGTGAAACTATTTGCTGAGAGCGGAGTAATCAAAGTTGCATGCAGAAGGGAGTATCGCATGCGAGAAAATTTGTTTGCTTGGCTGCTTGTGCAAGCCTAGACGTGTCGGTTGGCAAAGGTTTGATAGGATTAAGAAATAATACTATGGTATTTTTGGTGAACGTTACAAAGTGACGCTGTAAGGGGAGTCTGTTTTAGACCGAGTGGCAGTGATGACATTAAATAACGTTGTGGCTTCAGAAAAAGTATAGATCACAAGGTAAAAGGCGTCACTAATTTGAGGAAGTCAATTAACTCAGTATAATAAGTAATGATATCCTTAAATAATTTAGAATTTTTTCACTGCTGTTAAGACAAAGCTAATTGTTTTCCTGGCAAATGTCGGCTATGGCGTCGCCTGAAGACTACTGCGACTGGTTCTGACTTCGCAGTTTCGAGTCCGCTTGGAGGTGGTTAAAGTAAGTCAATTATTGCAATTCAAATATAAATTACAAATTGTAAAATTATTTTCCTATGGAAAAACCTCAAATACCATAAAAAATAAATGAAACAGATTTTTTGTTAAATACGATTTCAAAAATTACAATAAAAAAAATAAAAGTTCTTGCTCCCGGAGCCGATCCTTGCATCTCTCGACTAACACTGCAAAGCCTTGCTCTGTAGGCCATTGCGACTGTTTCAGCGCCGCGACCAAAATTACATAGTTATTCATTTTACGGGGGATGAAATAATTTTAAACTGTGTCAAATCGTTTACTCATATTATAGCACCCATGTCTTTGGAGCCATTTCAAGGTAATATTTCCTTAGAATAAGTTATTTTTTCCTTGCATCAAGAAAATTTCTTCTGACTGTACAACGTAGATATATACTATACTTATTAAATATCTTTAGTACTCTGAAGATATATAATTTTTACTAAAATATATGCAAATTTTAAATATGAATGAATATTTAACGTTTTTGAACGAAATACAACCAATTAACGAGCAGGTCTTTTCATTCTGTCTCCTACCATAGCGCTTTTGGAATTAGGAATAAGATTCGCACCACCGCAGCCCTACCACATGCCCAACCTATTACTGGTGCACTCGGCGAATTGAATTGTGCATTGCGTCTAGAAACCGAAATAAGTTTCAAAGCAATATAAACTCTGGCGGCAATATCGTTACAGCCTAACACAAAAAATAAGGCAAAAATAAACGATAAAGTTTTATTTTTTATTGCTTTCGATTTCCATTTTTATTGCCGTGATGTTCGTGTCATTCGTGGTACGTGTTGCCGCTGAACCTTCATTGCATTCCGACGAGTTCTTCCCTACAGCGGTGCTTTATTTCTCCTGACTCCGCACTAGAATCCTTCTTAGCCTTTATTGAGGGCCGTCTGGCGCACCGAAGCAGAGCGTAGTTTATTTTTAATATTATTTTATTTCCTTTTGCTCCGCTTTTTCACTAAAGAGCTTTGCAATTTTCACTGTTGACTTTCGCGTCAGTATTCGTCAATATTTTTTATTTGTAAATTTATATATGTATATTAGGGTGGTCCTTAAAAATCAAATGAACGGTTTTTTTCAGTCTCACCCCTTCAGTCGGTAACACCAGAGTCACAGATATCACATATAAATTTTGATCCCGATTGGAGACGGTTACGCCGTGTCGCACTGGGGGGCAAAGTTCAAATTCTTTTATGTAGACTCAAGAATTATAATTATTTTCTTTTCATCTAATAACCAAAACCGATACTACAATAGTCGAAGATATCACATACAAATTTTGGTCCCGATTGAAGTCCTCTCCATAGAGGAATCTGAACTTTGCCCCCTATGCGACACGTCTTAACCGTCTCCGATCGGGACCACAAATTTATATATGATATCTTCGACTATAGTAGCTTCAACGTAGGGGTTGAAGCTTAGGAAATCTGATGTAAGAACTTGCTCCCTACATTGAAGGACCACCCTAATGTGCATATATATATACATATGTGTATCTACAATAATTGTGGTTTCATTTTGAAAAATTCAATTTCCTATTTTCCGTATTCGATCAACCGCCCACTTAGGCACTTATGTATGCACATATACCTACGCACACGCCTCTACTATTTATCCACACACTCCCATCAACACATATGTATGTATCCCCTACATTGCTTCGATTATCCTTGTCGACAGCAAGGAGCAAATATGTACTTCAAACATTGCCTGCACGACATCCATTTCCCCTCTTCCTACTTCGCATGCCTTTCGGCGTCTTTGCATACGAAAATAAATAAATAAGTAAACAAAAAATGTGGTTTAATCGTTTTCGATTTTCTGTTTAACAGTTGACAAAATTCATTGCGAATATTCTTGATTTTTATTGCAACTCTTCAAACGAAACGTGAACAAGACGCAGCGGAAAGGAAGCCACAGTAATAACAACCAACTTGAAAATCGTCTAAAAGTTCCTCGTAGTGCCGCGGCGACCGTCGTCTTCCGTGCGGCATGTGAGCGTGTTTGACAACGTCGATATTTGTAGTTTGAATGGGCTTGCATTTCATTATGTTACTGTTGTTGTAACATAAAAAGTTACAATAAAAATGAACGCTTTTCGCTTTATAGCATCGTTTTAGCCACTTTTTTGGGTTTCCAGGCAATTGGAGTTCTTCAAGTTGATTTTATAGCTTGTGCGTGGCAGTGAATGTAGCATGTGGCATGCAAAGTATTACTTATGCACGTCCTTAGACGGTACTTTCGTGGGCTTATGTGTTGACACAAATAAAGAGTTACTTCGGCTTAGCGCAGTTAAACTTCTTTGCGAATTTGTTATCGAATGGCATAAGAGAAATTAATGCTTTTGACTTATGTACTTGTATTTTCGTGCAATTGCATAAATTTATATACATAAAGTGCGTTTCGTAAGTATAGCATCTGTAATCACTCTATCTTCATACACTACTGAGAAATCTTATACTTTTGGTTAACGAAGTTCAACGAATAACCGAGGCGTTCAGATACAAGTTTCCGGTCTTTTAAGCGCAAGAGGTGTGAAGTGACTTGTGCCATTTTCAAAATCAGGACAGTTATAAAAGCCTTTTGATAATAATTACGTGTTTTACAAAATTTTAAAGTTATTGAAAACTATTATTTTGAGACTTAAATACATTATAGTCTTTTCATAACAATAATGAGTGAGCACAAATTTATCGTTCCCACGACAGTCGGGTCTACGTAACCGGAACGACCCAGATTTACATCTGGCCAAGGACTGTCACTCCAGCAACACTCCCCAAAATCTCTTTGGGGAATTTGTTTGCTGTTACAACAACAGCACAAATTTATTGACTTTTAAAGAACAAAGTCATAAGTCCATATCGGGCCTAGTTCGGGTCTGGTTCAAGGCTAGTTTGGGATCACTTCGGGTCTAGTTTGAGGCTAGTTTTGCCACTAGGTTGGGCCTGCTTTTCGAATTGGCCCGAACTAGATCTGAACTGGTCCCAGCGTAGGCCCGATTTGGTGACAACTAGACCCGTATTGTTTCCGAACTAGTCTTGGAACCATCCCGAACTAGACGCAAAGTAGTTCCGAACTAGTCCCGAACATCTGATACGGATATGCCCGTCATTTAAGACTTAAAAAACTTGTTCTCACTCATTATTATAAGTCTCAAAATAAAAGTCGTGGAATACCTAAACATTTTTATCTCACAGCTAATTATTATGACAATACTTTTATTATATACATCGTAGGTCTTCGAGTAAAAATTATAGATCACTCGAGAAATGTTTACCTATTCTTTTCTTTTATAACAGTTATTTCTCTTAAAATTACTGCACCATAATAAGAGTATCAATATGTTTTATAACGGCATTCCTTTAATAGCGAAAGGATCGGATTTCTTACTATCTGCCCAAAATTTCTCCGAATGAGAAAAATGTGAGCCTTGAAAATGGTATAATTAGAAGAGGATGAGGGATGAAAGATTGCATTTGGTTTTCAGTTAAGATTTATGAGGTGATTGGTTAGGTTTTTTGGCGATACGAGAAAAGCTTAGTTGTTGTGCTATAGTTAAGAAACGCCGTGTACCTATAAATCTTAATAAAATAATGTGCATATGTATGTAAAAACAATATAGTTTCTAGGTGGTTTGAAGTTATGCAGTTAATTATTTTATAAAAAATTTCAAGCACCAAGTTTCATAGAAGCATATTACTGGAAATCGAAACTCGGATATTTTTTTACATTTTTTTTCACTCATTAATGCAGCGTATGGCCACTCACATAAAATATATGCACACATGCGTCCTACACTCGGAAAAATTTAGTTAAATATATTTCTCTCAGCACATGCTTTGGTAACTATAACCAAATAATGTGTTGAGAGAACATAAACGTAACTAAATTCTTTTCTCAGTGTGTTTCCTTATAGATAGATTCCCTTAAAGCCCGCTGTTCAATTTACATTTACAAAAGCATATGTTTAGAAATTTTCTGCCAACAAGTAGTCGATAGAACTGTGGTTTTAGAAGGGTTCATGGACGCCTAAATAGGAATTTTCTATGTGATCACAAGGAGGCTCCTAAAAGCACATTGGGCAGTATCAACATCTTAATAACTCACGAAAACAATGGCATCTCGAATGAAGTACGATAAACCCGGCCTAAACGCACCAGAATTCCTAAAAGAGCCAATAACACTGGCCTGTGAAATCTAACTTTTTTCCCCTCCAATATATTTGGGGCATAAAAGTCATATTATGAATTTCTACAGTGTTGAAAGATAGTTGGTTGTGGTTTCAAGTCCTCTAAACATTTATTTAAGCTTTTAAAGTTTACGACATACAACAATAACACACTTACGACAATCATTGTGAATACCCCAATTATGTCATTTTTTAAGTATCTAGGTGATAGTCCGGGAGCTAGCGACAGTAAAAATGTGCCGATTTTATCGTCAAAGACAACATATCGGGGACTTAAATATACTGCTGTGGAATAACATACCTTGCTTATACCTACGCAAGAACCGCATTAACAAATATATGATTTGACTCAACATATATTTCTTTCCAGCATTTATACCTGTGTCGTTATAGCGCCCTCGCTGAAGCCGTATTCAAAAGTAAACAAAATTTGTTATTTTTATTCGATATTTCTTAAATAATTAATTTGCGCGGTGGACCGAAATAGAAGCGAACAAGAATTCAAATTTGTTATAATAATAATTCAAATTTAAAAGGTGATGTATAAAGAAAACCACTTTTTTTCACTTCGCGTCATATGAGTGATGTGTTGAGGTATAAACCGATGTGAGAAATAAAAAAGCGATTTGAAAAAAAAATCGAGTCAATACACTTTTGAATTTCTGAGCGTATTGAAATTTGGTTTATGCTTCCATTTTGAATCACAGCGAACTGGGTCAAAGCGCTTTATGTGTTGGTATAAACAAGGTAACAGACAACAACACTTACATTGCACTGTTGGACATTTTCGTGTTAGGAGGGTTCACATTGTGTAATAAAAAAATTAAAAATAATCTAACTTTATCATCGTTCGTCTTTTGTGTGGTTATCAATTAACATTGGACGATTTCAAAAATTGATCACTTACACTTATTTAGCGGGACAATGTACAAGCGCGCAAAAATGTCAAAATTTTGGCGAAAATCGACCTATGACTTCGCACTTTAAATTTATCATGGACGTAGAGTAATGCATTATACATGTAAAGATAATGTGCTTACATTGCATCCGCGGGACAAACCTATTGTAAGCGATCGGTAAAGTCGCCGCCGCATATATGGGGAAATCGAAAATATAGGACGAAAAATTTGACAGATTTCAATGGAAGTTGGTATTTAGGGTTTTCGTTATCACTGATCGAAATATACATTAAATTCTTGAAAATTCAAAATGGCGGATCAAATATTGTGGGGCTACTTTTTTAAAAAAATTATTGATTGTTTTGAAACTTGGTCGGCGCATTCGTCGTCGGTGATTTCGAAGCTGGTATTAATTAATTTTCCAAATTCAAAATTGTGGATCCAATATGAACGACGACTTTTTAAAAATATTTATAGATTGTAATGAAACTTGATTCCTAAGAACTCTCGGAGTCACTGACTACGAATTAAAAATTTGATTTCCAAAATTCATATAATTATATGGACAATTCTCAGAAATTTCGAATTGTGAAAAAATATATTTTTTTTTTAAGTCGCGACCACAAGTCTGAAATTTTTTGTATGCGTTCCTTCAGCTGCTAGGTGGTGCCACGTTTCAAAGCAATGCACCATATGTTTCTAACGTTTTTTACGTTTTTTGTTTTTTTTTTTTGAAGTGGAAAGTGGGTGTAATTTTAGTCCGATTTCGGAAATTTTCAGCATATAGCTTTTTATCCCAAGGTTAATAATTTCACTGAGTTTGGTACAAATTGATAAATCGGTTACCGAGATACACATACACTGAACCAAATAAAAACAGAAAATTCTGCAAAATTTCTAACTTCTTGATCAGCACCTCTAGACAAAATTTAAAAAAAAAAATTTAAAGCACATTGCAAATTTTAAGTATTTTGGACTTACTCTTGATTTATGGCATTTTTTTTGTTGAGGGTGCTCCGCATTTTTTCTTTTACAAAAAATTTCGAACATAAATTTCCAAAATTCAACGGTAAGTCCTAGCATCTAAAGCCTTTCATTTGACACCTCATTTTCGAAAATCGAACGAACGGTGCAGATAGCTCCCGGACTATAAGTTGGAATTAAATACATCCTTCTTTTTTTCTAGTACATCGAGATTTATTTTCATTAATGACATGCATATTTTACTTAAAAAATAAACAGTTTTAGTTAAAAACAAGTAAGAAAGTCTAAGTTCGGGCGGAGCCGAACATTAGATACCCGCCG
Source organism: Rhagoletis zephyria (assembly GCF_001687245.7). Taxonomy (NCBI): domain Eukaryota; kingdom Metazoa; phylum Arthropoda; class Insecta; order Diptera; family Tephritidae; genus Rhagoletis; species Rhagoletis zephyria. Next base: position 335,417 of record NW_016157115.1, on the reverse strand, counting down.
CAAGTATTAAATATATGTTTTTTCACCTTTCCGCAACCTGCCGCTAGATGTTAAGCCGGGGTGTATCAATTTTGAGTCCTTAAATGTCGAAATATTGCAGTTTCAAGCATTTCTGAAATTCACCGTTATATGAAAAGCGGCCGTAATTTTTAGTCCGATTTCAATAATTTTTAACGTTTTGTTTTATGTGGCAAGCACAATAACCATACCGAGTTTGGTACAAATTGGTAGAACGGTTACCGATATACATATATGTGATCATAAATGGGCGGTG
>NW_016157115.1:318957-331734 GCF_001687245.7 Rhagoletis zephyria | reverse complement strand
ATATCTCAATTCTATCGACTAGGTGTATGGTGTCAAGTTAGCACTACATACCATTTTTTCTTAAAAAACGAGAGCTACAAATTTTTTCTTTCCACAACAAATTTACAACAAAAACACTACAATTAATGCCGTAGTTAACTTTTCCAATTTCGAAAAGTGTAGTGCTAACTTGACACACGTACTAAAATATCTCAGTTTTCGTATTTCTGAAAATTACCGTTATATGGGAAGTGGGACAGTCCGATTTCGCCCATTTTCAATACCAACCTACCATGGATTAATGGAAACCTACATACCGAATTTCGTAGAGATATCTCAATTTGTCCCCGAGTTATCGTGTACACGGGCGGACGGACAGACGGACAGACGGACGGACAGACAGACATGGCTTAATCTACTTCTCTATTCATTGTGAGCATTTATGTGTACATTTGTCTATATCTATCTCGATTCGTTTTGGCTGTTACAAACAACCGTTATGTGAACATAATTAATATACCCTTGTGCACAAGTGCGCTCGGGTATAAAAAAAAACATGAGCCAATTATTTTGAAAGTGGCATAAGTCGCTTCCCGCTTGTATCTGAATGTGTCGGTCATTCGTCAAACTTCATCGACCTTAGCTTATGACGATATAGCGATTTACTGATGCATTTGGTTATAAGTAGCCGGCCATTTAAGCACAAGAGGCTCTAAGTGACTTATGCCACTTTCAAAATCAACGGCTCACATGAAGAGACCAAGTAAATCGGAAGGACTTATGAAAATTCGAATTCAACGCCAGTAGAACGCGGCAACAGCAAGAAAAATAAAAAAAGGTATGTTTAACAATTTTCATAAAAAACCATAATGAATTTATTTAAAACCAGATTTATGCTTAAAAAACGACAGTCGATTTTTGCGTCCTTTACACACTGAATATTGGTTTAGTTGTTTATGATGTCAAACGCCAAGTAATAGAATTGCTAGAAAAGCCGTAACTCAATTTACTAAATTCATAATTTGTCTAGATGCTTTCGTTTTGTACAACTTTTTTCTTTAGAAAATGGCAACATCAGAAAATACCTCACACTGAACTAAAAGATATCACCACGCTTTTATGACAGTCGATGACGAAGATGATGACTATGCTGATAACGGTCGATGAAGTCATTTAATTCAATGAAGAAAATGACAATTCACAAAATACTAGTACAAATAAATAACGGTGAGGTGCTACAAGTCGAAGAAGTCGAAGAAGCATTGCCTGCAAGGAAAAACTGAAAAGCAAATGCAAAATGCAAACGATTGATAGTGAACTACATGAAAAATGTGGCGTGTGGCGCCGCAAAACAGTTCAACAATAATCCTTACATATACAATATCCGCACATGGAAACGTACGCACCTAAATATACATATGCACACAGCCTGTGCGTGGCCTTAGGAGAATTTTGTGAAATGGAATTTTTCAATTTATTTTCATGTGCATTTTTATGTACTATAGTAAAAATGACAAAAAACAACAACAAAAACATTTGCATCGTTCAACTCACATTTCAAATAAATTGAAAAAAGAGAGATGAAATAAATGTGTCACCAATTCTTTTCTTATTCACATTTATTTAGAATATGCAAAGCATCGAACTTATGTATGCAATCAATAGATCTATACGAAAACAAGGTGAAACTTGAAAGATGAGCTTCCGCAGGCGATTGAACAAAAAGAAAAAGAATAGTTAAGATAAATTTATACGAACATGTGCGAAATAAGTAATGAGGTCAACTATGACTTTTTCTGCAGAAGCATGTATGTACATATCATATACAGACTGCAGTGCTACAAAAAAACAATAAAAAACCGAATAGTCCCGAACAAAGGCCTAGTTTACCTACGAACTCAACATGAAAATAGGTTTCTGAACCCTCTATTTTTTTTATCAAAATAACGCTATTTTCACACTTGATCTACTCGGAATCTCGGAATCTCATACAAATGCGTGTTTTTGTTGGGCATCTTATAATGGAAATGGTTAAGTTATCTTCAAGAGTCACGAAATTTAAAATGGCATTCAATCGCCACCGCATATTTTGGCATATTTTGCAGTAAATGCATGGTTTTGCATATTTTGCAAAAAGTACCTATTTTTGCATATCTATTTCGCATATTTTTTATCTATAGATAATAATATAATATATAATATATAATATAATATAATATAATATATATATATAATATAATATATAATATATAATTAATAATATAATATAATATATGATATAATAATATAGATATTATAATAAATGCATATTTTTGCTTTTTCCGATTTACAACCATTGAAATTTAGTGGGAAAGAGAAAAAATTCCCTATAGTTTTTTCCCAAATATTTAGCTGAATATCTTCTCCGATAGCTAAGCGGCCATTAAGGCACTCTCTTTTACCCCTGTTAGATCTCTTTTATAACTAGAGGAACACTGTAGAAGAGAGCTGGGCTATATCTCAGATCAATAAGATATTACCCTAATATGGGTCCTGAGACATAGGGTTATTTACGCAAACGAGGCAGCGGATGAACTAGAAGGGTGCAGCTCCGCACTGAATGTGTTCCACGCGAGCAGAATGGGCACCATGCGCAGGGAGACAAAAGCAAAAATTACCGAAATTTATAACTCAAAGGCAAGGCAGAGGTGGTGCCGTACAGGATCGTAAAGGATCATTCTGGGGGTCCTCAAAAGGCTTTGGAGTAGTTGCGATGACTCTAGCTCAGTCGAGCACTTCCTGTGCGAGTGTCCAGTCCCGGAAGGATGAGGTTATAGACACTCTGCAAGCCATTCCTGTAGAATGTTTTAGAGTGCAGGCGCCTCTCTGTATGACGTATCTAAATTCATTAAGCCGCCGAATGACTGCAGATCGCACAAGTTATGGAATCAAAATGGCAAACTATTAAACTCTCAAGGTTTCTATTTACACAAAATTGTACCTGACTGCTTGATTATAAACTAGTTTTTTACATAAATATGTATTGTATTTTTAAATAAATTTTTTTCCTTCTTTTCTTGTTAAAATACATGTTATTTATTTATGTACCGGAATTAAAATATTAATATTTTCCATTGCATATTTTGCTTGTTTAAAGCGCATATATTTCGAGTGCATATTACACCGTGCGGCAAAAACAAACAAAAAATCGAAACATATGAAGCAGTCAATATGCTCACGAAACTACCGTAGTAAAACCGCGTTTTTATTTTTTCTCTCTGTCGTCAGGATTTTTTTAAAGGGACTTTGTAGTTTCAAAGATATGATTATTTCCAAAAATTATTTAAAAAATGAATTCCAATGTAGAAAAAGAGTATATGCACCTAATGAAAGAGATAATTTTGCAGAATTTGGTTCACAAGGACGAAAAGGTATTGAAACTGTCCTTTAAAATAGTTTTATTGTTTTAAGCGAATAAAGTTAGAAGGACGAAATACGAGGATGAGGTCGAGAGCATACAAGTACTTAACATATAATTTCTTCGAAAATAATTATTATAAGATTTCAAGAACATTCAATGATAAAATGTGAAAAGAACATTTTCGATACCTATTTATTTTTATGCACCAACCAGTTTAATCGGCCTTAATTCGACAGAATTTTCTCTTTTGTTCTACTGTTCTACATTACACGGAATTAAAAAAACACTTATATATATTTATAGTATATTTTCCAATTTCAAAGTGCTTCAAAAAAAAATCCTAAACTACAAACACAGTTTTGGCCAATGGTTTCGCGAATATATGAAGTTTTTTGTGTAAAATTTTCTGGCGCACAGTTTGATATGCGCATATTTATGATTTTTTAGTGCAGGTGAAAGTGTATATTCTTATAGAGTTATTCACAAAAAATAAAGTAGCTATGTATGCAAAAGGTTTATTAAATGAAAAACGTATGAAAACGTCAATTTATAAAGCGTTTTAAAACTACCTTATCTTTCATGAATGAGGCGATTAGACTGGAAAGCGACTGAACTAGAACTAATCGAGAGGGTGAGAAAAAAATTGAAGCTTGTGGTGAAAATACTACGACCGAGTGATAGTGCGGTGTGGGGAAATAAAAATTGATTATACACTTTTTGGCATGTTTTAACAAGTCTTTGAACACAATAATTGTTTTTGTGGCACCTTTTTGAAAAATCATTTTAAGATTCACGTAACTTAAAAAAGTCTTTAATTGAATTTTAGTCCATGGCACTGTACTTCACACTATACGTACATTAGCTCAATTCCATTAGCAAGTTCAACGTTATGATTATTTAATTATTCCCAACCAAAACCGGTGAAAATTAAATTTTGCGTTGACCTTAAATTCTAATATTCAGCTGAGTTTCGCTTGGCATTTATTCAATTGTTTGCTCTCACTCAAGCGCTGCCACCACTATTCGCTTCAATTTTATCAGCAACCGAAACACAATTTATTTTGCATTAATTGTTAAACCAACGACAGAGGTACCTTAATAAATATTTAATGAAGTTAACTAAACTTGTTTATTATGGTCAAAGTTTGTGTGCGCACACTTCTTATTTTTGTTTGAGAAATTCCATTATTTTTTCACTTTCACTCCGGACTCGGCCACAGAATGGCCACACAGAGTAAAAATAGGAAATTCACTAGTTTTTTGCAAGTCACTTTCCAACAACTTCTCACTTTTCAGCATTCATTTCATCGGTCCGTCAACGCTTTGCAAGGATATAACTAAAAGGCATAAGCTAACGTTGGCGGACCGGCATTGAGCTAAAGCAGTGACATGTATGAAGCGGTGAATGTGTGCTGGTACCAGTGGGGAGTGTGTCAGCCTGGCAGGCCGTCCACTAATTGCATTTGAAGTGAAGTAAAGTTTGCTAGTTTTTGTGGTTGCACATTTGAAAAGTGAGTCGCTGACGGCTTCCTCGGTTAGCAGCCAGCAAACGCCAGTTGGGCTATTGTCTGGTCAAGCAGTGGTACTCTGAAAGGAAAAGTTTTTTTTTAAAAGGCCAAAGATGTAGGATATTTTTCTTTTCAACATTGTTCTAATTTCATTGGAAAAATTTTTTCCCATAAGGGAGAGTAAAGGAAGGACTAACAATCGGAATATAATATACAGGGTGCGTTAGGTATCTGAGGACACTCACACATATTCGTGCAACTTCGTACATACGCGTTTTTATACCTTTCACGAACATGAAATGCTATTCGGGTGTTTGTAAGTACCAGGAGAAGTCAATGCCTTTTTAAAACCTTCCATCGGCCAATTGCAAAACCACCAATCTTATCGCACTCACATTTTACAGGGGAGCGAAAAAAAGTTTTTCTTTGAATGCATTGACTTGACAGGCGCCATTTTGTCTAGCAAATCGGTTGTTTTAACAACAATTTTACGATTTGAATGCATAAATCCCGACTGCTGAAGTTCAGGGTTACCAAATCTCATTTTTTCCGGTGATTTAGGTGATTTTGCAACTGGTCGATGGTCGGTTTTGAAACGGCATCGACGATATATGTACTTAAATTGTCAAAAGCGTCGGGTTGAGTCGTCCATATATTGAACGCAATTTAGTCTCTAATTTTTCGAGATATCCAACTGAGATTTGACAAGCGGGTGTATTTTTATAATGTACTAATCATTTTCTGGAACCAGGAAAATCTAACCACTATAACATATAGCCCCCATACAACTGATTGTTCAGATATGAGATTTTTTGTTACAACTCTCCATTTATAAGGCTGGGAAGAAGCAATTTCACACTTTTTTGACTCATTATCAACAGATATTGCATTGAAGATCGGGTAACTATAATCTATAGCCTCCATATACCTCATTTTTCATATATGGGAATTTACTTTAGTACTCCTTTATTTGGACGGCTCAAACCAAGCAACTTCGTGAGCTACTTCCTAAAAAACCGTACAAAATAATCGTCAAAATCGGTGCTGTATAAGCTACTATATCTCTTATACCACGGTGTTATCTTTGCTCTATAGCGATCTTGAAACTTCCAAATTTTCTTCGTTTACAAAGCTCGCTGAGAACTGCAAGAATCTGACAGAGCTCAAGTTCTTCAGATCTTCCACATGAATTACGAACAAAGTTTCCAGCGACTGTAATGGTTTAGGGAGTTGTGAGCAAGAAAGAACATGTCATGCCATAATACCCCTAATTCTCGAAAAGCAGAAACTATCAGATATTTTATCCCAATGGACAAGGAAAATTCGATCCTTGCAAGCGAACGATTCTGGAGGAGGTGTTATTGTAGCTGAAAGCGATTTTGTCAAATAAACATATAGACTATGTATAAGTCGCACTCTCCTCTAAAAATTGCAATGAAATACGATACATTTTCTAAGAATATATCTAATATAAATTCTAGTCAAAAAGTCGGCAATATTCTCAACTACTTGACACACCCTGTATGTAAAAGGCAATGAACTATGTAAACGGATGCATTAGTGTGATTTAAATTATGTATGCACATATTTCTTAAAACTAGAATGCTTAAGTTAAATCACTGCAATGCAATAGTATTATATGTGTGAAAGAGATGCTCTAATTAAGCTCCGGTGGGGGCGGAAAATGTTTTTGTACTTATTTAAATTCAAGCTACATACTTTTACCCTTCCTCTTGAACTATTATTGACCATTTGGCCATATGGTGCCTACTTTGTAGGTAACTCCATTTCAAACAAAAAAAAAACACAAACCTGATTAAATCTGACTTAATCCGTCACAAAAAAAAAAATCCAAAAGTTAACGGTAAGTCCTAGATACTACAAATTTGCACTTTCGTACATCAAAATTTAATGGGCTAAAAAACTGCATACCAAAATTTTATCTAAAGATGACGATTAAATGTTAGAAATTTAGGCCAAACTTTGCAGAATTTTCATAATTTTTTTACGAAGTCTCAAATTTGGATTTATATGGTGTGTGTTAACTTAGCAGCTATATTTTCATACAAATATAATAAGCATTGAAAAACTAAAGAAAGATAGGCAAAACTTGCTAAAATATCGCGTCCAGTGTTTGTTTGGTTCACTGTATATGTGAAAGAAGTCTATGGCATATGTACAAAATATAAAAACACCAAGTTTTTTATTTATTTTCTACATAACAAGATATATAAACAATTAAAAGTAATTTCAGGCTTTATTTAAACAAAGTATTCAACTGTACTCCTAATTAGTAATTTTTTGTTTAAAATATTTTTTTTATAAAAAATTATGCATTTTTTCCTTTTAAGTATTTTTTCTAAATTTTTTATAGACGAAGTATAAAAATATATATATCGGAAGGGAGGGGTTCAATCACCTTTACAACGATACCAACCTTTAAAATTTAATTTGTCGAACATCTGACCTTTGACCCCTTATAATATCTGTGATATAAGTTTGCACAAAAAAAAATTATACATCAGGGGTTTACGAAACCGAAAAGAGCCACATGTAAATTCTAAATGCTACAAAGAGCCACAAAAAACAAAAACAAACACAAAAATTTTATTTTTAAATAAAATTGTTATTAGAAATGCAAAACATTAATTGTATTAAGTTGCGTTTGTTTACTCATTTCCAGTAAAATCCAGGAAAAGTTTTTACGAATTTTCATGTTATGCAAAGTAGGGGAAATTGAGAGAGCGAAAAATGCCAGTTGAAGTTACAAGTTTTTACTGGATTAATTTTTACTTGTAAGAATTTGCCAGTATGAAAAACAGCTGATCGCATGTTGCTGGATGAAATTTAAACTAATAAGGAAACTGTTTGTGGCTTTCTATTGTGGAAATTCAAAAAATAAAAATATTTAAATATGAAATATATTGTTTTATTAGGAATATGCTGCGAACAAACAACCAATTTATCAGCTGCTCATGAAACTTGCAAATTATTACTGCAAAAGCGTTCGCGTACTTTTTTGTAAATTTTTTCTATGAGAGCTAATTCTTAGAAATAAAGTTACTGGAGAGTTGCTGGCAAGTTACTGGATAATTTGTACACAAACACAACTATAGATATTAAAGAAAATACAAAATATTCCTTTGGCCAAATTTTCAAAATATGGTTTTACGTCAGTTAAAGCCGTTCGCAACAGTACTGTTGAATTTTGGTGAGTCAATAGGTACTTCGTTTAAAATCTGCAGTAAAAATGTCCAACAGCGAAATGTCATCTGTTCTCTCAAAAGAGATAAGTATCTAAAATAGTACGCGAACATAAAAATTGCAGAAAATTGAAAGTTAACTAGGCGAATAGCTGATAGAAATTTCGTTTACAATCGAAAGTATAAAATTGAAAACGTAAGAAAACAAATCCAGAAGTCTTATCCTGACTAAACGAATAATTACTTACTTCTTACACGTTTAATTAGTCGCAATTTACTAATTTAACTTTCAAATCATCAAATTAAATTTAGGGATTTGCATAAATTCCGCCCAGCGGTTTTTGTTCAGCTGTTTTCTTGTTTGCAAACATTTTTCCAGCAGAAACTAGCAGCTCTCCATCAAAATGAAATGTCATTTTGCTCTCTCAATTTCCCCTACTGAGCAAGTTTTTTGCGTACGCGAACCCAAAAAGCTGATAGTTTTTATAACTTCCAATAACACTGGTTTACAGCAAAAATGTTCTGTGGATGCCACTATCCAATTCCTATGTAGAAATGCTCGTTGATTCCGAAAATCGAGTTAATTTTTTTTTCTATGGATAAGTTTTCGAGATAATGGTATTTTACCGTTATTCAGTTTAAAGAAAAAATTGGTTATTTTTAATCACGTATATCTTACGAACCAACTTAAAAATATTAATATAAAATACAGAAAATGAAAGCCAATAAAATTCTCTATAAACCGTATACATCACTTTCCGATAGGGCTTATAGTTTCTGACAAATTAATTAATCATTCCAGCTTTTTTTTTTATTTTTTAATGAAAAAATTAAAAAAAATCAAACTTTAACAGAAGAAAAATTTTAAAACTAACAGGTTCTGTGCCCTATTTTTGCATTTGTACTAAAGCCTGTTCTGTTACGAAAAAAAATCAAGTTACTGATGAAGAAAATCGATGGATAAATACGAAATAATGAGTGGTCAAATAAAAATGCGCAAAAATCCTTGAATGGTTCTTAAATGATAGTGGATGAAACCCGTTTTCGAATCAATTGTATAAAGCTTCGTAAATTCCGGGAAGTATCAACCTACATGGGTTAAATGGCTGCTACCCAAATATACGCTGCTATCACTGCAAAATTGCGACCAGTCGGCGATGACTCTGGGATCAATCGCAAAGGAATATGCAACTGATTCTACTTTTTATCTCTCCATTTGGAATGAAGATTTTATTCAAGCTTCTCCTATGAAGGAAAAAATATATGTAAATAGGGGGCTCAGGTTTTCTAGGTGAATATTTGCCCACTACGCCAACACTGCATATGAAATTTCGTTGCCCAAGAGCGTAACCAATGAATCAAGGACTAAATAATCTCCCATCGCCAAAGGACCTGTCTGCACTCGGAATGAGCAACTGGCGCAAATTCGCACAGGAGAGAGGCAATTGGAGATGCTTTTTGGTCTCGGCTCAAACCGACAAACGCGAAGGCTAATCTGGGACTAGTCTCTTAACATATCATTATATACTTCAGGTATCTACTCTATTTCGTTTTGTGCATATACAAATATTTGGATATTTGTATGCAAAAGGAATGGTAAATTAAGTTGAATTAATGAAATTATGCGCGTCCATTAGGTGGAGCATGGTCACACCCGTAGACATGTATGTATGTATTTGGCTATAAAAGTTGTGAAATGAAAACAAAAAAATTAAACAATTAAAAAAAGTGAGACAAAAGAAATAAAGCTTTTAAATAAATGCATAATTATTCCAAATGGAAGTATCGCACCCAGCGCTGAATTTTCATAATTACATTTGCATTAATTTTAAGTACAATGCAGTGTGCTGTTGTCATGGCTGAGCCAAATGCATTCATGCAGCCATTGTTGTTGTGTCGCCAGAGTTTTTCTACATCGTCTCGTCTACTTTTAGCGACAAACTTTTACATTTGACATTTTTTTTTTATAAATTGGGCTCATTGTACGCAACAAGAACAGATAATTCTACAAAACGAATTTCTTTCTCGAAAGGCTATGCAAGCTACCAAACGCAAGCAGCTAACACACCTATTCCTTTTAAAATAATTTTTGCTACACCTGCTTATGCGCAGAAATACCTTCGTGTTTGTAAATACTATATTTACACATACCCACTCATACTTATTTATATATGAATAGCTAGAATTTACTTTCACTTGAGTGCATCACTTTAGGCGAACATAAGCTCTTGAAATGACTTGAAGTGAGGACAAACTCTGGAGCGCCACTTTGCTGTAACGACAAGGACGCAAATAAGCAGACGCGAAAGACGAACAACGGATACTGATTTGTACATAGGCATGTATGGAAAGTTCATACATACAACTAACTACGTACACTTGTCGAACATGTGGATATGTATGTGAATACCTTCTGCAATGGCTTCAATTTGAGGTGAATGACAATGCCCTTTAAAAAAGGCAAAAGTTATTGCAGTTGTGACATTTGCTATTTACATAGTCGCACTGGCTTTTAAAATTTTCATGAATTGAAGCTTAATTTTATGGAAATGAGCATTGTGCCATGACTATTTTAAAACGCTAATATAATGAAAAATACTTTGAATCTACACACATTTAGTTTTAAAGGGAAAAGTGGTTATACAATTAAGGTCTCTAAGGCATCAACATAAAGCTTGTAGGATAGAGAAATACATAGATAACAGATTACAGCATTGGATGCCATGAGCAGAACTGCTCGTTGATTCCGGAAATCGAGTTAACTTTTTCGATGGATAGGTTATCGAGATATTTGCAATTTACCGCTACTCAGCTAAAGAAAAGTCGTTCCACTTCATTACGTATAACTTACGAACCAATTGACGCAAATTATATGAGCAGAAAAGAGTGTTATTCAAATGTACGCGGCGTATGAGTAACATTCTTTCCATCACATTTTTCATAAAAAAAAAATCTTTGCGCATTTTCATTTAACCATTCATTCCTTTCTTATTTATACATCGATTATATTCATTGTTACCTTCATTATTTTATAAAGGAACAGGCTTTCATGCAAAGTAACAAAACATTGGTTATTTTTTATTTTTACCCTGTTTAATTAGAATGTTTTGATCGAAAAGTGATGTATTTGCGGTTTATGGAACATAACTTATTTAGTTCAGTTTCAGTTGCCACATCTCGTATTACGGCTGTTACCATGGTTCGTACGATATAAGTGATTAAGTGGAACAACTTTTTTTTTAGCTGAATAGTGCTAAATAACAAACATCTCGAAAACTTATCCATAGAAAAAGTGCTCGATTTTCGGAACCAGCGGGCGATTTTAGAGGGGAAACGGATAGGGTGAGCCGTGCAGCAAAAAGCACAAATTTTTAATTCAGTGCAATTATAGCATTTTCAGCTTAAATTAAACCCAAACGAAACCGGATTTTTTAGCAACTTCGAACTTGGCCTTTATTATATTAAATTTATGCATTCTATAAAATTTTATGAAAACTCTGAATAAAAAATTAAAATTTTGATAACGGTTAATCTACATCCTTTGCACCTAATCAAAGTGTTGACTGACTATAAGCATTATTTTCCTTAATAATTTTATAATTCTTTAATAATTTACCAATAATTAACTCCACTCCACTTTGCTAAACGAAAAATCATTAAGGGTACTCATATATACGTGCAAGTTTCATAATTGGGCAATTGGGCAACTTTGCGCCATGTGTTTCCTGAGGACAATTTTATATTTTATGCAATTTCTTACATTTATTTATTTGACTATCTTAATAAAGTTGAACAATTGAAACTCAAATTTGCATGTGTATACTATTCATCCAAATAACTCCGAGTGTTATTATTTGAGACTGTTGCTACCTACAATCAAAGGTCCAACATTACGCGATGATACACTACTCTGAACGAAGGTTCACTCACGTGTCAGCCGAAGCAGATATGAGCTTTGTTTGTGATAGTTTTACCAATAATCACAGCATCGAATCCTCGAGAACTGAGCGAATTGCATCGGTGACAACATTCTATGGCATGGCCAATATCTTTTGCCAACTCGGTATGCTAGCATCGGCACGAGATAGAAGTGATGTGAAAGATATTGACTTGATGTGAGAAGAACAGTATGATGCAGATCAGCTGAAACATTTTGTGCAAAAGCCTCTGACAAAATCATACAACGTAAATATAACCAATAACAAGTAAGAAAGGCTAAGTTCGGGCGGAGCCGAACATTAAATACCCGGCGCAAGTATTAAATATATGTTTTTTCACCCTTCCGAAACCTTCCACTAGATGGTAAGCCGAGTTGTAACAATTTTGAGTAAATTAGCGTCCTTAAATTTCGAAATATTGAAGTTTCAAGCATTTCTTAAATTTACCGTTATATGAGAATCGGCCGTTATATTAGTCCGATTTCAATAATTTTCAACGTTTTGCTTACACGTGGCAAGTACAATAACCATACCGAGTTTGGTACAAATTGGTAGAACGGTTACCGGTATACTTATATGTGATCATAAGTGGGCGGTGCCACTCCCATTTTCCAAAATTTTACCATAAACGTATTTCTTGGTAAAGAATTGTTGCAAGCATCAATTTTGAAAAAATTAGCTTCAATATTTAATGATTTATCGAAGATTTTGTATTTCTCTAAATTACCGTTATATGGGATGTGGGCGTG
>NW_016157115.1:184178-318932 GCF_001687245.7 Rhagoletis zephyria | reverse complement strand
TTTCAATACCAACCTACCTTGGATTAAGGGAAACCTACATACCAAATTTCGTTGAGATATCTCAATTTTTGCTCGAGTTATCGTGGACACGGACAGACGGACAGACGGACAGACGGACGGACGGACAGACAGACATGGCTAAATCGATTTCTTTTTTCATCCTGATCATTTATGTATACATTTGTCTATATCTATCTCGATTCGTTTTGGCTGTTACAAACAACCGTTATGTGAACAAAATTAATATACCCTTGTGCACAAGTGCGCTCGGGTATAAAAAACTCTTCATTTACAAAATATTAGATACGTGTGATTTCCTTTGGCATAGCAACGAGCGCCGGTTATTGCTAATTTACCCAAAGTTTAAATTCGAAACAACGTAAGTATTCACACGGTCTTGGTTATTACATATTCTTTAAAACTGAATAAAAAATATAGCAACATAACCATATAAACTGATATCGAAGCATGTCTGAAGACCTAAAATGTTTTGGTATGAATAGCAGGTTTTATAAATCTTTGGGAATGGGCGTGGCACAGTATCTTACTAGTATGCTGTAAGATGAATGAACAAATAGTGTGTGCAAAATTCAAAATTATATTGTTTGCAACTTATATTTATTTAAATATTTTTAATAATGTTCATTTAAAATATAGTTTGATTACGGTGACCATCCGTCCTTTATATTAAAAACAGACCTTTATTTTAACCCCCTGTCCTTTATAATTTTCTTCAAAATAAAGCATGCCTTTTGTCCTTTATTTCTTAAACTGTCCTTTAAATCAGCTCTGCATATTTCAGAGGTAAATTTTCAAAACACAGAATATGAAAAATAAAAGTGTCCCTTAAAAAATATAATGAAAACCTTCGCCAGTTCGTTTCGCACGCCACTTAAGGGTTTTTATTTAATAGATAATCATTGCACAATCTATAAAGCACAGGGAAAGTTGTGCCCAGGATCGCGTTGCACGCCGAGTTTCCAGTTCCACTGAAAGAGAACAATAGAACCCCTGCTGTACAGTGGTTCAAAACTGGCATTTAGTATTCGTTATTCACTTCATTTTTTTCACTGAATTTGATAATTTTGTTCATGAAAGCTTATAATATTTGCAAGAGACTAGTTGAGCCTGATTTGTGAATTTTTGATTATATTAAATTTTTTAGTGCAAAATGCAGAAAAAGTGGCAATTTTGAAGAAAATGTATTCTCCTGTTCCAGTCAAAGACTAGTTGAAAACAATTGTATGGTTCCCCAAAACGAAAAAAATTACAAAAAAATCTTTGAAATGTTATAAAAAATTTTCACCAAAATTGGTTGAAAAATTAAGACTACAGTGAATTATGAACATTAAATTCCAATTTTGAACCACTGTGTGCTGGATTTGGCGTGCAGTATTTTAGCAGCAAGGGATGGCGAAGTTCTTGAAAAGGATTTGGCTTCATTTTTCGGAATCGGTTAACTGGTAAATATTTGATTAAGGTAAGGTACTTTTATCATACAAGTTGTATGTACGTATTCCCAAATCATTTTGAAAAAAATGTCCTTAATTTTACGTTGATTAATATGGTCACCGTAAGTTTGATACATAAATGAAAGAGAAACTAAATAAATAGAAGTTTCAGAGCTTAAACAAGATTCGCAAATATGTACCAAACTTCAAAATACGTGTGTACCTACATCAACATTCAAACATTTTATTTGGAATTTTTGGAAAATATTCGAATACGCACTTCTGTAACCCATTTAATTTTAATATAGAGCAAGTTTTGATTCGCTAAAAATCTGGACGAAAATTTTTTGAAACGGGAATAAATTTAGTTTAAGTTGTTTACTTATATATTTATGTGGTTTCTCTTATGGATCAAACTATATTTAAAATTAAAATTGTTAAAGTTAACTACTTAAATAAACATAAGCTGCAAACAATATCGTCACCCTTATGCCAGAAGAATTAATGTGCAAATTTATCAGTTTTGATTTATTGGGTTGAGTTGATTACTCTTTGGATGTTCCATGTTAAACTAAATCCCAGAATACCATGCGTACACGGAAGCCACATATGCATGTATTTTACAATTTAAATTGCATAAAGGTAGAGTTAAGTCTCGTAAAAAAAACTTTCAAACTTGATTTCTCAAAATTTTTGTTCTTTACACATTCATGTTTCTGGCATTCGGGCGACGATATCTTTTTGAATTTTGCACCTACATATTATTTTGTCCACTACAACACTTTTTATAGGATAGCTTAGGCTTTATTTTTACAATAATCATTTAGCAAAAAATTGTTTCCTCATAAAATAAGACAAAATATAAGTGTTTCAGAAAGGGCTTAATAAAATTTTCCCTAGATACAGATATTGAAAATTTTTGAAAGCGGATAAAAAAAGACAAATTTATGTAAATAAAATGATTTTACAGTAGCAAATATTAAGCATTTTAATTTTTAAGAACAAACTATATTTGAATGCAGGCAGGTGCACGTCAGATTTCCAGATTAAATAATTCAACAAACTTTCAGCAACGTTCTCAAATTGTTGCACTGGCTGACTGTCTTCTCGGATCGTTGCCCTGATGTGGTGACAAATTCATTTCATAAATAGTACACTTTCTCACGAACACCTGCCCAGAAGAAAGTTCCCCAAGGCCACTTTAATAATGGTTTGTGGATACAAGAATCCAACACAGCCAGGAGGAAAACTCTGCAACCAACCAATCAAGCAAGCAAACAACCAAACTAGCAATCCAAACGTATGTATATGTTGGTTGGTTAGCAACTTCATCGGCGTGGAATTTTGTAAGGCGCAAATTGCTAGTTGCAAGTTGGCGGTGAAAACTTTTACTCACAACTGCAAATCGATTGAATGTGCACCTTCGCACATGTACACACTTGGCTTGAGTTCATCTGAATATATCTGGGAACCACAGAGTGGCATAGTTCAGAATAGGACTTCAACCACCAAGGCGAAGGTGGGCAATTGTCCGCATCGCCATCGGCAGACTACTCACTTACATGACTTCGTCAGCAATATAGGAGGCACACACATGAGCACTCACACAAATATGTATATAATGTAATACTCATATCTGTCTGCCGTCGAAACTATTAGCTGCTTCCTTTCATAAATTTCTTGAGGTGCAGCTCCTGCTTCTGCTACTCTGCTCTATTCTACTCTGGCAGCAGCTAGTGCGGTTGCTGTGGCTGCTATAAGTTTACTTTGAATGAGATATGAAAAGCTGTTTGTCAGCTTATTTGTTAGAAGACAGTCAGAAAGATGAAGAGGGTCTGTCGGAGTGCACAAAAAAGAAGAAACGCAAACGTAAAGAAAAGGAGTTGCGCACCGCAACAGTAAATGTGCGGCATCACACGACCTGCCAGCATTCACCTTCGTCTTGAGTGCCACAAGTTCAGGTGCAAGCAGATAGCGCACGAATCTTCACACTGCAGCACACCCTCAGTCACTTTTGTGCTTAAAATACGCTGCTCAACACGCTTTGTCACGCCAACAAATAGCAAAGTTCTTTGACCAGCATCCGGTCGATATCTTGGTGCGGGTGTGTGATAGTAGCTTAAAGACGTAAAATACGAAGGTGTTGGCGAAAAAAGCACCAAGGTGCCTGACTAACTCATTGAGGTGTTCTATTGAGCGCAAATAATGGATTTATTTGCTTTATCTGAGCAACATGAATGGTCTTCTCTTATATCTTTTTTAAAGGTGTTTGTATGAAGAATGCACGATAAAAAAATTTTAAGTAGAAGACAGTTTGACGTCAAGTATGGGAATGTGGCTGCAACTCATACTACTTTTAAGTTACATATATATTTGTCATTATAATATGTGCTTCAGCTTTAACATCTTATAACTGTGATAAAATATTTTGGAAATCGAAGGGAAGTAAAAAAATGTATAGTAATTGTAGAGTTACCTCTTTTAAGAAACCGTAGAAAATTTGGGAGTGCAATGAAGTATAGTCGCCACGCTGGGTATGCAGTTACAGTTGCACGGCTATACTCAATCCCGACTCTTGCGTCCTCCTTCGCGCACTCTGGGCAACGTGAGCAACCCATGTGCGAGATGCGGTAACCAATCCGAGTGGAGCCTTGGGTCACGGCAGAAAGAGAGGGAGCTTTTCTTGTAGATTGGGCAGAGCACACTTAAATTCCAGTCATCGGGCACGCATTCATCTGACCATATTTTGCGCTTTATCAGTTCCTCGCCACCGTACAGGCTATAAGCTCCAGCAGGTTTGTAGTTTTTCAGCCGCGTTATGGCTACTCGTACCTCGTCATAGTCGGGCGGTGGAAAGTCGACTTTGTCATAATTGCCTGGACGCTTGAGCTCGTCTTCTGCCCAACGGCCCCACATGGCTCGCGTTGCGACCGAAAGCAGCTTCTTGACACTCCTCATCGTACCATTCTTTCGGACTCGCTGGCATCCGACTATGTACTTCTTCTGGCTTTCATTACTCAGTAGTTTTATTCGTTGATAAACTTATTATGGCTACGGCTACTGTGTATGCGTATTTTGACGAACTTTTGTTCTGAAGATTTTGTCGAAACAGGTGTTTTCGTATATAACCTTCCTGAAGTGGGTTAAAAATCGCAAATATTTTTTTACCCACTTTACAAAAGAAAATGCAGCTTTTCAGTGTGAATTTCTTAAGTCACTGCTCTATATACATACTTATATATGACGACTGCTGCCAAGCTTCTGTTTACGTCGGATTAGCAGCATTCCACATGCTTGTGTATCTAGCTATGTAAATGGTTAACAAATGTAAACGAAAGAATTTACTCCACTTCATCTGGTGAACAAAATTAGTGACTCCAATGAGGCTCGTATTTATATATACTGCCTTCGACGACAGTACACTGCGAGCCGATTAGATACAGTACTCAGATGTTTATATTTTCAAGTTTAAATGACTTTTTGAACTTTTAGTATATTTTTTATAAAAATATAATTCATTTATTAACATAAAGAATCAAAATCGAAGCTTCAAATTTTTCACAAAACATGCGAAAATTCTACAAATTTAAATTTTCACAGATTTTCTTTCTTTTTTTTGTTGTATGGAAGAAAATGCGAATCACCATTGCACTTTTTTCTATTGAAATTTAATGGGCTACACAAAAATTTTCCAAAAATTCTGACTAAATAGTTTGAAACTTTAACGATAATTTATTGAATTTTTGCAGGTTTTAAACAAAATTTGAAGCTTTGATTCATTTGGTGTATGTTTGATTGAATTATATTATATAACAATCAAAATTCAAAAAATGGAATAAACCGTATAATATATGTAAACATGTGAATTATGTTTCGTATGGGTTGGCGGTGGACGTATTTAAGTATTTTCTGTAATGAGGCGCTCCAACTTCGTTACACGAACGGGAAGCTTGCTACCAACTTGCCGCCAGCTACAATTAGCGGAAATACATTATTGTATCAAAGTAATAATAATTTGTTTAGAAAGAAATTGTGGGAAAGATTTCTTGCACTTAATTGAATTCAAGCCCATTCACGCCCGAAGTGAAATAGGGTGGTCAAATGTATATTTTCCTTCCAATTCAACACTCAATGTAGTCCGTGGCGATGCAGCTTGCAGCAAATCCGTGTGAAGCACGTACGCCTGAACAGCAATGAAGGCAATAATGCTGGCGACTAATCATTTTACGCAAAGCCAATAAATTTAAATTTATGCGCATATTTAAACACGTTTTGAAGCGATTTGAATGCCGAGAGAATGGTTGTAAATGCATGAACAGCGGTGAGCAACTATAAATTTTCTTTATTAAGTTTATGTAATTTTTCTTTACAAATTCCATCTTTTTTTCTGTTAAGGCAGTGAATTTAAATTGCTGGGCACAATGCCTTATCGTTGCTTATCGGCATTCGTAAATCTAAAATACATTTCACACTGTCATAATTTCATATGCCCAGCGGCTTTGAATGACGATTCGCCCAACGGTCGTTGATTTGATTTTTCAAAAGCGCATTCATTGCTTGTACTAGTTGGTATTTTTTACGGTATTTTAAATTCCAATTTATTTATGCTTAACACTCTCGCGGCGGAGGCACACGCGCGCATGATCAATGACATTCCGGCAGGCGGTGGAATTTTCAGTGTTGTGCTCGTAAGAAGGGAGGCGATGTACGAAGTTCGCGGTTGATAGTCACTTGCAACAAAATCAAGATATGCCCGCTCGTCACTTTATAAACGGCGTTTTAATGAAGCATAACCAACGACTTCGGCGACCCGGAGCAAAGTTTATAAAACAGCGACAAACTTTTACGTCAAACAAAAAATGAGCCCTGGAAATAAAACAGCTACAAAGCGTCACTTAGTCAGTCTAGTCAGTCATCCAGCAGGGCAACCTACCAGCCAGCATATTAAATACATACATACATACATACATATATAAACTTTGGCGACATTTGCCCGCACATCCTGGCTTTTATGTCACATTTAAGCAGGCGTTGCTGCATGAATTTGTATGTTTATACTTATGCATGCATGCTTGTTCATACATATAATCTTTTGGAATTCTACAATATTTACTTATTCGTTGTAGACACCAACAGCTTTCGTCTTTAATGAGTTTTATCTCACTTCTTTGACAGTTGTGGCGCTTAATTTAAATTGGCTTTTTCTCTTGTCGCCTTGGCACAGCCTGTCAACCAGTTTTTGTTGTGTATCCCTCTTCGCGTCCTATTCTGGCTTCGTTCTGACGACACCGATCTGAATATTTGTGAATGAATTGGGCTGGAGTTCACTGAATTGTATGTGCAGATATGTGTGGGAGAGTGTGGTCGTTTCGCCTGCAAGCTTTTCTGAATTGGAAGTATTCTCTGCACCCAGCAGTGTTACCAATAACAGCTTTTGGAGGAGGCAAGATAATCCTGAGCAGTAATGCAATTGATACGGATCTTTTTGTTGCAACAAAGGTTAGGCTAGTTAAGGGTTGGACTGTTAAAGCCAACAGGTTAAACAGCTTGATAACGGTGATCCTGAACCAATGGCTCAGAAATACACCAAAGAAATTGCACAGGGACTCGATTCAGAATAAAAAAAAATAATCGGCGAATTTAATTTCCATTGTAATTCGGAGATTACAACACGTACAAATTATGTTAGTTTTCATAACCAGCATTGTCGCTTTGGTAATTTTTACCAAAATTTGGTAATTTTCTTTATTTATCAAGTTTGGTAATTTGATAATTTATTTTTCAATGTGGTAGCTTTTTCGATTCGGTCTTACATGTCAAATAGGTCAATATTGGTTCTGATTCCACATTAGTAAGTGATCCGTAAGCGTTTCCTTTTATAGAAATACCAGGTAATCCTGAAAGTTTCGGCGAAAGGCGAAAGTTGTTCCAGCGTTCCTTGGCTGTGTGTGAATATTGTGATCTTTAACAAACTGTCAGTTCGTCAGCTTTGCAATTACCATCAATTTTCCGGTGTGCCTGGGAACCATATATGTATATGAGTAGAATTCTACGTAAATATGTATGCTCTCGTTCAAAAAGCTACGACATTCAGCGAGGGACTTCACTCTGTCTATGTGTGAGTCGAAAGCTTTCTTTCAAACGTTGAATTTTTGTCACTTGTTTACATACATATTTTGACAAATTTTAACATATTATATTTTTTTGAAATTTAATTTTGGTTATTTTTTATAAAAATATTCTTCTTTCTTTAACTGAACTCACAAAAAATTCAAATTTCCAACTTTGTTAATTATTTCAAAAAATTCAAAAAACTTTCCTAAAACTTTTAGGTGAATGGAGCTCTGACTTCCTGAAAAGCTTGGTATCTTCGTAAATACATACTATGTACAGACATATCGAACTCTAACTGCCAAAAATAACGTAAGCGACATTTTTTTAAAATTTTTCTTTGTGATGCAGAAACGCATCTAGATGCTGTAAGAATATTTACGCATCAAAAAGAAAATTTTGAAAAAATGTCGCTTACGTAACTTTGGCGGTAGGGCTCGATATGTATGTTTGTACAATTCTGCACATAAAATAAGTTCTTTTTTTTTTTTATTTGGTAACTTTTTCAGGTGATTTTGGTAAAAAATAAAAAAAGAGATACACCTATCTAGTCATAAGCGGGCGGTGCCACGCCAATTTTCCTGAAACTTATAATAATTTTATTTCTTCTTAAGCCTTTAAGTTGGAGTAAATGAGCACATTTAAATATTGAAAATTCAAATTTATTGTTACCGGGGTAATTTTAGACTTCAAAAATTATTATCATGTTATTTTTTTACCAAGGTTAATAATTGTACAGTACTTAATGCATATGTTTTAAAACCTACCCGAAGCTTTTCAGCAACAAATTAATCTAAGTGAACTTAGAACTCCGTTTAGATGTATGCATGCTCCAACCTGGAACCACTTACTTGAGTGTAAGGTACTTCTACTAGATATAGTGGCTGATGGTATTCAGTTTACATTGACTTACGCGTATTTGAACGGAATACTTGGTGCAAGGGGAGTCAAATAAAGGCCGAAGCGCAACACTTAGTACCTGCTGCAGCTGTACCTTACCAAAGAGTGGAATATTCCTTGTGGAACTTTTAATAATGTAAAGGTATCGTGCTGCTTTCCTCTAGTAAGCCTTTATTTATGATTCAATGTTTTTCAGGCAATTTTTAACCCGTTTTAAAGTTTATTAGTTTTTTCCCTAGCTTTAAGCTCCCCAAAAGCGTTTTGAGGGTGAAATATGCGTAATTAATACTAAACTTCAAGCGCGTCCAATTGCTGGCATATGCCGATGACATCGACTTCATTAGAGACAACAACCGCGAAGTCTCTTCCAAGTTGGGTCTGCTGGTAAACGAAGACAAAACGAAGTATGACGCTTGGCACACACATCACTGTTGAAAGTTATCAGTTATAATTTCGAGAAAGTGGGGATTTTTGTTTACTTGGGAACCGGCATAAGCACCGACAATAATGTCAGCATCGAAATCCAATGCAGAATTACACTTGCTAGCAAGTGCTACTTTGTACTGAGTAGGCAAATTAGGAGTAAAGTCCTCCCTCGACGTACGAAAACCCCAAAGTACAAGTCACTCATCATGCCCGTGCTGTTATATGGTGACAATGACAACATCCGAAGAGACGGCACTTGGAGTATTCAAGAGAAAGATTTTGAGGAAGACTTACGGGCATTTACACGGTGGAAACGGCGAGTACCGCAGACGATGGCACGATGAGCTGTATGAGCTTTACAACGACATGGACATAGTGCAGCGAATCAAAATACAGCGGCTCCGCTGGCTTGGCCAAGTCGTTCGTATGGACACCGACGCTACAGCTCTGAAAGTATTCAACTCGGAGCCCGCTGGTGGCAGTAGAGGAAGAGGGCGACCGATTGCGATGGAAAGGCCAAGCGGTGAAGAACTTGGCTTCACTTGGCATTTCCCATTGGCGTCAGTTGGCATAGAAGAGAAGCGACTGGAGTGCTTTGTTGAACTCGGCCAAAATTTCTTAGGCGGCTACAGAGCCAAATAAGAAGAAGAAGAATACTAGTAACTCTTCTTATTATAGCTACTTATGTATATACGAAAATAGCTACATTCACAAGTATGTACGGGAAATTTGTAAATAAAGATTTTGTGTGTGTATGTATTTCTCGTTCAGGTAACACCCGAGCGCATAGAACCAATAATAACTCGGGTTTCCCACCTTAAAACTCCGAAAACAAATAGAAAACGCTGTATGTTTTGCATACATATTCATAAAGAATTTTCTGCTCCAACAGCCGCACAGTAGTAGAGATTCTCAGGCGCCAACCTATGCAAGGAGACCAATTTAGCTGGAGTTTTTACGGCAGTCGTAACCGTACCTATATATATGTAAATACATATCGTCGATGTTTTGGCAAAACCGCCCATCGACCAGTTGAAAAACCGCCTAAATCGCAATTGTGACAAAAATGAGATCTGGTAACCCTGAACTCTAGGCATCGAGATTTATGCATAGGAATCGTAAAATCGTTATTAATACAACAGATTTGTAAAATAATAGCTAGAGAAAATACCGTCTACCAAGGCAATGCCTTAAAAGAAAACCCGTTTTTTCACTCTCCTGTAAAATTTGAGTACCGTAAGATAAGCGGTTTTGCAAAAACATCGACGATATGTATTTATATACCATGCGAGTGGAATAGTGTTCCTTATGTTCGTATATGTGCTTACAAGAAACTTTACGCGTTTGTTTATTCTAATTCGCCTTAAGGTATGCAATAAAATGTTTACAGAATATTAATTTTAGTTTAAGTTTGTCTACAGCGCCTCTATATTTTCCGCTTTCCTCATGAGTCTTTTGCTTATGTATATTTTTGTCTATGTATATTGTGGTGGCATCTATCGAGTTCGAAAACGCGTACAACTGCTGGGCGGTAGTAACAACAACTTCATTACAACAATACCTTATGCGATACGTACATACCACTTAATTCCCAGAGTTTTAAAGACAACACGGTGGCGACCACAAATGCAGAAGATAACGAGACATTATTTAGTTTAAAAGTTCCTTTAAGGCGGGAGCGTCAGCCGTGGTGATTGCGATGACTACCCCTGAAACTGTGGAGGAAGGCATAGCGCAGTTGCGGGTTTTATTTGTTAAGGGGTATCTGTGGGTGTAATTTTTGTCACTGCTGTTGTTGTTTCCAGCACTCTGTGCTGTGAGTTTGCAGCTGTCAACAGCTGAAGACGGGTTTATGCAAAATTGGAAATGCAAATTTCCCTTCATGTGCTAGCCGCGCGTTCCATTCGCAGAGTTTTACAGTTTTTCACGTGTGTGTGTGTATTTAAAAAAGTAATGCCTTAGAAATTTAAGCTAGGCAAAAGTTTGAAACCGCATATTTTGTAGCCTTAGTTTTATTTATTTTGCAAGCGATGTTCATAAAAAGTTGTTTTAATTCTCTTTTCTTGATATTTGTTGGTCAGTGGTTTGCCGTTACCAGCGCAGTGGATCGGACTTTTTTATAAACTTGATTAATTCCTAAGTGACCTGGCGCATTTAGTTATTTGCATTGTATATATTAAAAAGGAATTAGGTTGCCTCGAGTGCAGCATCAAACGGAATTTCATCGCGGTTCATTGGATATGCAATTGAAATTTGTGCGGTTTATTCTTTAAGAAAATGTTATGTGGAAACCACGGAGAAGAAAAATAACTCTCTCTTTCCATGGAGTTAAAAATTTAAATTTAAAAATTTAAGTTTAAATGGAAGTTTGGATGTAATGGAAAATAAATATAAAATAATCCTTGTTCTGTTATGTTATGTTACACCATGCGGCAGTCAATTTGACTCCTAAGTAAAATAAATAAATTCACGAAACCATGGGTAAAATACTATACCTAGTAAAACTGCGTGTTTAGTTTAAATTTTTTTTACTGATCATAACTTTTTATATTATTCATTCTTTTGGGAGAACATTCAGAAATTTTGAGCTTAGTGTGCAGTATGCAGAATGCTAAAAAAGTTAAAAACTCGACTCAAATCAAATATTTTTTGTCGTTATAATAACTTCATATCGGTGTCAATGTTTAAGATAAAATCATACAATTTTGTAAGGAACAACTTATTTCGTACGTAAGTAAACATTATTCGTAGGGTCATAAAATCTAGGCAGCTTAAGAGAAAGTTTTGAGATGAGTCCACCACACTGTTCTATAAACAGCTGTGACAGTGGCATTCCGGTGTGATATTTAGCCCTTTCGTATGAAAACCAATAGTTTAATAATCTCCCACTACACTCACCAAAGATAAAGTACTCCCACCAGGGGCGCACCCAGGAATATATTTAGGGGGGTTTTATATTTCTGAAGATATATCACCGGAAAATACTGAAAATTTGCTTCAGATAATACCCTCTTTAAAATACATTTATGCAAGTTTTATGTACAGTATGTAATAAATAAATAAACGTTTTAAAATACATAAACTGCACTTTATTTACAGATTTAAGGCCTGTATGCAGCTCTCAAGAAAAGCAAAATCTCCATATAAAATGACATACAAGAAATGGCTAAGAAATTTTCTTGAGTCAAATTTCCTTAAGGCAGTACGCAGTTCTTAAGAAATTTACTACGTTTTCTAGTACGGTTTTCTAAAGTTTTTTGTGAAAAAAGAGCACAAGCCAACCCAGGCTTGCAACAGAAATATATGCCCGTTCCAATATTTCTTGAGGGAAGAGTGAGGCAACAGGCTGTGAGGTATCAAAAATGTCAAAATTCCTTGGACACACACGCGAAATAATGGCAATTTTTTCTTGACCGTTTTCTTGAGAGCTGCATACAGGGCTTAACAGAACTCAAACGCTTTTAACCGACTTCAAAAAAAAGGGAGGTTATCATCTCGCCGGAATACATAACTTTGGACCAAGTGAACCGTTTTCAATAATCCTTTTTTTATTAGAAAGATAGTACCTCAAGGTCGTCCCGTAATTTGTTTTAGAGATCCGATGATTGGATCATGAAGAAATTAACGGTACCCCTAAATTTGAATATGAGAATTGAAGCCGGTTGTGTTCTTTCCTTAAAAACTACTTGCTTAACAAAAGGTTCTATAAACTCAAGATGCGCTCAACTTTCAAAAGTACCTAATAAAAAATTTTAAAAAAGCGTCAGTAAAAATAAATTTATTGATTCCATGAATTTTTGCACTTCTATGTTCATTCTTTCGATTTCTGGTTTTCGATAGAGATGGTGATTTTTCACGATTGCTAAATTTTTTTAATATTTCAAATACCGAAAAAATTAACTGAACTCTCAAGAAAAACGAAAAATTCATATAAAACGACGGACGAGAAATAGAAAAGAAATTTTCTTCTACCAAAATTTCTTAAATCAGTTTGCAGCTCTCACGAAAAAAAATGCTCGTATATTTATTCCCTCATGAAAATTTACAGCAAAAGCAAAGCGCTTTTTCAAGCAACAGAAATTATAATAAATATTTCTTATTATTTCCTTGAGAGCAGGATTCTTATCTTTAAGATACAGATTGTATTTGAGGTTATTAGCTTTAGGGGGGGTTTGAACCCCAAAACCCACCCCTTGTGTGCGCTAATGACTCCCACTATTAACCCGGTGAAATCAATTCGAGGGTACCTTTGCTGGCCAACTTATCCGCAACGTGATTCCCAGCAATATCAATATGGCGTAGTACCCAAATGAGTGAAACTTCCTTGCCAACGTCGAGCAGTTTAAACGACATTCGATTGCCTCCTTTATGCCAACTCTGTCTGGAAAGCGATACAGTTATCTGAAAGCTTTAAGCTCGGAACACTTTGACGACTGCAACTTCACGACGTAACGACAGCGACATCATTTTGTCGACTAATGTCGCCTTGAAGCCAGCTTCTTAAACATTTTGAAGACCTCAGCGACATAGGAAACAGCTGATTTTAAAGTTTGACATTTTGGTATATTTATTTCACAAATTGTGTATTTTTATTTAAGTAAATAAGAAAAACATGAACAATCAAGAATATGTGATTAATTTTGCGACAATTTAATTTTGCAGCACTACATCTACTCATTGTCGCCGGCAAAATTAGAAATAGATTTAATTTGGCGACGTCGACAATTGCAGTCCTGCAGCCAAGATGTCGTGCTGTCGTCAAAATAATTGTGTCCGTAAGAACGTGTGTATTTAAAATTTGACAGATGCTGCTTGTCGCTTGCTGTCGTCAAAGTGTTCCGAGCTTTAATTGGAGGTCGATGAATAGCGCTCTACATAAAAGAAACATCCAAACAAGTGTGATAAGTTTGTA
Source organism: Rhagoletis zephyria (assembly GCF_001687245.7). Lineage (NCBI taxonomy): Eukaryota > Metazoa > Arthropoda > Insecta > Diptera > Tephritidae > Rhagoletis > Rhagoletis zephyria. Next base: position 305,132 of record NW_016157115.1, on the reverse strand, counting down.
CTTCATCATCGCAAAGTGTACTTTTTCGTGCCCCTGCGAAATTGTTGAAAGAGTGCGGTAGATGCAGATGAATTTGAATATTTGTATACATGTAATGAGTATTTTTCTTCTTTAAATGAGATCTTGCCGAAGTAAAAAGTCATAACAGCATTTATATTTATTTTTCGTTCCATTTCGTTAACAGTAAGAAAACGCCAGTGTTAGCAAATTTTTTTCCGGCTAAACCCAAATAATAAAAGCTAAATCCGGCCGGAAAAAACTAAAATGGCCCCCCCGGCAGATAACTCACTTTCCTAGCCAAGAACTTTGTCATAGGACCAATTTCACAGGAAGGGCTTCGGAGCAAAGGTTATTTTTTTCATCGGTCCGCTCTAACTTCGCTCCGTTATTTTATTTCCGCGCCTAGCTCCATTCCCGCTCCCAATAAACCTTTCATTTATTTATTTACTTACATATCGAGTCCTAACCGCCAACAGAGCGTAGGCGACATCTCTTTGAAAATTTTCTTTTTGATGTAGAAATGCATCTAGAGCATTTTTATGGGTATGTAAACGCGAATACGCTTGGCGGACGGACGCTTGCTGAGCGGGCGCTCCCCTGGGCTGATCTAGATGCTCTATGAACACTTCTGCATTCAAACGAAAATTGCCAAACAAATTAAATATGTAGAATGCAAATTTATTTCACACGGTTGTTTTCAGTGGCGAAAAATAAGTAAATTTATTAACTGAACGCTTTTTTTAATTTTTATTGAGCTTGAGGCTGCTTTTATTGACAATTTTTGTGGATAACAACAATAAAAATATCTCAAACTAAATCTTTAGTATGCCAGAAAATAACAAAAAAATATATATTGAAAATTTATGAGCAAATTAATTTTTTTAGCTCTTTGCTCCAGCTAAAATCCTTTACTCCTTAGCTCCTTGCTCCGCTCCGTAGTTAAACAAATATACTAATGTTAAACCACCACTTTTCATTTCACAGTAGCTGAGGGCGAGCGGAAGGCCAGGCTTAGAGTTTTGATCGAGTTAAAATAGTAGAGGAGGGAGCGATGACCTTTGCTAGTGTTTATGTATCGAGCTCAATGAGTCCATATGGTTTATAGGTGCACATCAAGTCAACCACGTAGTCCATATAACTGATATGTGTGAGAGAGAGAGAGAGAGTGAGAGAGAGATATGCGAGCAGGCTGATGAAGTAATGAAGCAAAGAGCTGGGATTTATTGAGGGATGCAGTAATGCAGAGCCCCACTGTGGCTTGTAAGCCGTAGCTTACTATCATAACAAAAATATCACTAAATGCACTCACCATCAAGAACGAGCGAATTATTTTTAAACACAAATACGTGTGTTTGTTCGCTGGACTTGGTTTTGTGCGGGAGTGTAACACAAGCGCGTGTGTGTGTTTGCTGCACTCGTAGTTAACTCATAATCGGCAGTTAACTACAGATTTTCGTACTAAAAATCGAATCAAAGTGCTTTGTATCCAGGTGAGATTTTAAACGGTAAAACCGTTTAGTAAGATATCAAATCAGTGGGAGAAGATAAACTCTCTAGCCATTCCAGCCAAACTTAACCCTTTGCTTCAATTTCTTAGCTTGTATGCAGAGTGGTTACCCCTTATGTAGACTTTTTGCACGGCCTCATAATTTTAATACTCTTCACCTTATAACTCTTTGATTAATTTCAAAATTGCTGTAAACTAAAAACGTTTAAGTAGTTTTGTTTCTTTTACAATTGAACTGCAGTTACGAATTAAGATCCCAATCTTTGTCAAACTTCTCTCCCTCAGACGAGCAGTAAATCATTTTTCAAAATATTTCTAAAATCTGAAACTATATTTTATCGTGCTATTCAAAAGCTCTTGAGGATGTGTTGCACGTACTGCCACTACTACATAGTGCACGGCTATGTGATAACTGCGGCACAGATAAAAATGCAACGTGCACTTACTCACTTCTTCACACTACGCCAGAACTTGGTCACTTTGTGAATTTTTGTGAGTTTCTAATGCTTTTGGTCTTATTTTTATTTTTAAGAAAATTTTCTTCCTATCTGAAAACAGTGCCAACACGTACCAATGAAGTGCAATTTGTCACATTTCTGGCATACAAGTGGATGAAGTAGAAACATTTATACATTCCGAAAAGCATTTCCTTTATTTATTTCTTTTCTTCTTGAATATCTACTTCGCTTACATTACTCTGGTTTTCTTTGTTTTATATTTTCGCAAGCATTTACCTTTCTTCGTTCTATGTAGCTTATATATTTTTTCACTGCGCTCTCTCTTAAATTCTTCTCGTGCTATTGCAGAGGTGACGGCGAAAGCCCTTCAGGAAAAAGTAGCTGGGTTGTTGCAGTAGGGACCTATAACAAAGTATATAGTGGGCTTCTTCTTATCGAAATTGTTGTATAGAGTTGTTTTTTCACAACTAAGGATGCCGGCAGAAAGGCATTAAGTTCGGCATTCGTAATCGATAGACTTCTCTTTTCTTAACAAATCAAAAATACTTTGTGAGTTTGTTCTAGTTTGAATTGTTTTTAGGTACCGAAATTTACCGGATAATAAATATTTTGACAACTAGAAACGATTCTTAACTTAGCTCGGCCGAAATAGCATAGGCGGTTACATCGCCAAACAATAAGAAGAAAAAATATTTTCGATGTCTCAAAATTTAACGTGAGTACTTGCAGATTTGATACATGTACATACATATACTCCTAATGTTCCGCAAAAGTGTAAGCTATTTTTACTCCACATGAAGAGGTTTTAGCCTAAAGCTTTAGCCTGCCAAATCCCTATTGGGTTTGCATTTGGAGCATTTTAGCTTGCCTACATTATTCCTCTAACCCAAATTATGACTACAACTTTCTTTCGCGTTCCTTGCATGCGCCAATGCACCATTGCGCTACGCTATTATCAAACGAATTGTGGCGAAGTCGGTGTGCGGTTCTTCAGTTGGGTAAAGTAACTGTAAAGAGTAGTTAGTGAAGAACTTAAAGAATCTCGCTAAACAGGCACGAAATGGTTTCAAGTGGTTTGCCGCAATGACGCCAACAAACCGCTAAGAGAATTTTATGAATACATAGCCATCAAATGACGCCTGAGAGCAGGTGTTGCTGCTGCTGCTGCGGAGGAAAGGCAAATGGAAAATGGCCACAGTGGAGGAGCTTAACTTCGCCATATACATAAGTGAGAAATAGTTATGGAAGCGTAAGTCTTAGCCATGGCGGCCATCTGCGAGGAGGTCGTTAAAAATAAGGCATGCAAATGCGGTGGAGGACAAAAAAGGTTTTAAAAAGGAGCAGCAAACTAACAATTTCATGGCATCCCTGGTATAGACGATGGGAAGGAAATTATTCTAAAAAAATTAAATTTTTTGCAAGATGTCAATATTTTGCTCACTTTTTTCTAAATGTTTGTTTCTTTGATTTTGGTTTTGTTTGCGTTTCTTCTTGGCAATGTTATTATTTTAATATTTACTTCACCAACTCCTTTGACGCAGTGTTATATTTTGTTAAGTGCACTCGGCGGCATAAACAAGCATAAAAGTGATTTGAGTGTTGTAAGTTTGTTTGTAAGCGATTAACATCAGCACTGCCGGCTCTCCTCCAACGTTCACTCTGTACTGCATAGCACTTGTCTATAGTGGAGTCGCGGTTTTTAAAGCTCCGACACCTCCTTTGTTTCAGATACTATAATGCTTTTATTTATATTTTTATTTGACGCCTCTGCGCTTGCCAACAATGGTTTTTAAACGCTTTTTAACACTTTCACGCACACGCCATCGTAACCGCTTTGTTTGCACTCCATTTTCAATTTTGTTTTTCTTTTTAATGCACATATTTTGCGTTTTAACAGTACTTTGTTGTGTATTCGATTTTATGGATTATACTTGCATGCTGTCAATCATTTGACGTTCCAACGCCTCCAACAGTAAAACAGTATACGCGCATAGGGATTGTCACAGTGACACTAACACACATACATATGTATGCAGCAACTGTAGTAATAAAGCCTTTCAATAGTCTGTTGATATGATGATGATATGACATGATCGGACGTCATCGTCAATGTTATGTCAGCTGGCCAAGCACTGAATCAGGCAGCTTGTAATTCTGCCTGTAAAAGCATAAATTTTATATTACCAAATATGAGGGTAATTTGAGTGCGAATATCCTAGCATTCATGTGCTTATATGAATCTATCAATTCCCATGGAGTTCGAGCTGCATATACATATCAGGGTAGCCAACTCATTTTTGAGAATTCTCCGATTTCGACAATGAAATTCCCCGATTTTGCCCGAAATTTCGTAAAATTCCCCAATCATTGATATCTCCTGGTATATGTGGTATTTCTGTTTATTTTATTTTTAAATATGTATAAAGCTTTTATTAAGTTTGTTAACAATAAAGATAAAAACTGTACATATAATATTTACATACGTACAGCGGTCGAAGAAAATTTTGTCGCGAAAAATTTTGACAAGTTTTCACAATTTTTATATTTTTTTTTGTTATTTAATTTTAATTATTCTTAAGAAATTATAGTTCATTCTTTAACAAAATCCAAGTTTCAAACTTTGGGCAGTATTTAAAAACAATCAACAAATTTTCGTAAAAATTTCGAGCTTTTTAATTAGATTTGCTAAAAAAATTTTGAGTATGCAGTTTTTTAGCCCACTCAATTCTAGTATTTTTTAGCCATTTGAGACTTTATTATATCGTCGTTTAAAGTACAAAACCGCGTATCAAGAAAATGCAAAACCTCGTAATTGAAGTTGCCAAAGCTTTATAGGATTGAGTGAAACTTATCTTATTTCAAAACGGTTCTCTATTTTACCGGCAATTATCTCTTCTTCTTATATATAAGTATAAATATTTTAGTATGAATGGATAAAGTCTTGATGCCAGATGTCAGTTACGAGAATTTACAGAACCACGATACGCGGTTTTGTACTTTAAACGTCGGTATGTACAAAAATTGAACGAGCTACGAAATTGCATATGGCTCATTCGACGGTGACGGGTGAGACATTTCATCTTACGTTTTTTAAATCATTATGAAATTAGTGAAGCGAAAAAAGATGTTTACACATAATTCCTCGCAAAAATAAGTTCATCCCCACTTCCCCATGTAAACTGAAATTCCCTACAAAAAACGGTCCATTCCCCGATTCCCCACGCACACTCCAGTTCCCCGCAAATCGGGGAATTCCCCACGAGTTGGGTTTCCTGATACATATCCATATATATGTATATCGTTGCCATCAATACAAAAACCCTATTCGACATTTTACAATTAAAAATTAGCATAGGGAGGACTTTAAGAAAAAGTTAACAAGGACCGAGATTTAGGGATATAAACATGGATTATGCAGACTCTCTATAGGAAAAGTGCCCGTATCCAACTGCCAACGTTAGCGCAATACAGAAAGTGCGATTGACGGGCCATGGCTGTATGAAGCATGCAGAAAATATGTAGAATTTGTGGTTGGCCGGAGCCCACAATATATTTTCTTTAGGTTCACTCTCATCAGTGCATGAATTTCCACAATATGCCGATGGGAGCAAATTAGCGCCTAGAAGAAGAGTAAGAATTATGTTAAAACTTTTCTTGGCGACGCTAAACTGGGCTACAAGGCAATTGGGTACTACTACTACAATAAGAAAGTACAGACTTCACGAGCACATCTCCGGCAATCGTGAGAGCCTGACCGACTTCGCCGCGGCACGCATCTGTATAATAAAAACCTAGAGCGCTGGGAAAGCTGGGCCCGCTAAATCTACAGTTACAACGGAGAGCTTAAAATACTCGCAACTGATATTAGTCTGCTTAAACTAGTAATTCCTCATTACCTGATATAAATGAAAACTGGGATCCCATCTCCCATTCAGGTAGTAGAAAACAAAGGCAGAAAGGGGGAAGGAGTTCTTGGATAATCAAATCGACTTAAACTATTCACCGATATAGATACTTCCTCTATGACACCATGCCTAAATTTGGGATCCACGCAAAACTAACATGGCTGTCTAGGGCGACGTTCACTACAACTTTTAGTTCCGTTTAAATTGCGGCGACGTGCACGCGCCGTTCGAGACCACACGAGGTTTTATATATTTAAAAGCATAGTACTTGGTTCCGATGTGAGCTCTTAGCTGATGCTGCTGTCGAACGGATGACATTTACATAGTTGGCGCCAAAACAAGGGCCGCCAATGAGGCATTTTTCAGCTTTAAGTTTGGTCTAGTGGTGAACGAGGACAAAGTACATATTAAAAGTCGAAGTCGTAAAGGTCTTAGAGTGAATACTTAGGATCAAGCATCCAGCGGCACCAATAATATCAACCTACAGATGAAGATTAACTCTTGCCAACAGTTGCCATACCATGGGTAAGAATTATGATGCTCCGGTGAAAAGTTTCTCGACTCGGTAGCAATGGTTCGACGAAATCGAGGGAGCCAGAGAAAATAATGGAAGGCCTAAGTGAAGACTGTCTAGACATGACGAAAGTACCGACAGAACTTTTTGTGGTTTTATCTTAAGCTTATTTGTTTCGGATATGGCAAAATGTTGCTATCGAAGGATTTGTGGAAAACATATCTGCACTCAAAAATTGTTAAAACTTTTGTAGTTAATAAATTCTATAGACAGTATAATCTTTGGCCTGGCAACCTAGATTTTTTAAGCGTTAGTGTTTGGCCGAGATTCTCCTCCGATTTCCGGCGTGCGCCTTGATGTTGTAATGTAAAGGGGAGGGAGCTTCAATTGTACCCGATTGTATTTTTGTGAGAAGCTTTTTCTCAGCAGAAATACACTCCGAGGATTGCCATTGCCTGAACAGGGACGTTATTAGAAAAATCATACATATTTAGATATAGGAAATAAATTGATCGGTCGCCCTCGCGATTATTATCTAAATTTAAAAGGAGACCTGAATTATGTAGCGTCAGCTTAAGTCACATCGAGCTCAATAACGGCGTATTAACTTTAGCCATATACCCTCGGAAAGCGATTATCGTAGCCTATATTCTATAACTGCTCATATTCTTGCTCTAAAAATTTAAACAAAATAACTCACAAATTGAGCTTTGGTTCATAATTACAAAGGCTCGGCTGCAGTATGTTTTTAAAGTAGCAAGGGCATTCAAGAAAATAGTACAGAATATAGTTTTTCATTATTTCTACTTTTTTTGAAGACAAGTAAGTATTTACTAATATCTATAGTTACAACAATCATTGCCTATTGGAAATTTATTCTATGAAGTTTGAGGTCTTATAGATACACATACTTAGTCATGTTTTCCTCGGGTATTTATAAATTAAATTAAATAATTTAATATATGTAATTTCGTACTGTGGCGCAAGGTCTTTGCTGTAATGTCCTTCGACTGACAAAAAAATTTCGATAATGGAAAATTGTCCTTAAGAGTTTAGAGTTGCAGTTTCAATGAATAGATGTAAGTTGCTGTTTTTGGTCAGTACTTTACTATACAAAAGTACTTTTTTTACAATGTTACTTTGCCCTTAATTAGAACCGTAATTGTCGGGTATCAACGATGGAATGCTCCTAAAGAGCAAAAAAATGTGCAACTCCACACACAATATGATCTTGACCAGCTGCGCCTCAAAATATGCAGTGTATTTCAGTGTGCTAGACTGGAATGCATGCGCCCATACTTAGTTGTAAACGTCACAGCGATAGAGAAAGTGGTAGGTAGCCATTTTCATGTTCATATGGACGAGAAAGTATGAAATTGTAATTAAAATTTATTGTGGAAATAATCTCCGACGGCAAACAATTTTAAATTGAAAATTAAAGGACAACAATGAATACTTTGATGTGAGAGCAAATTGATAAAATTGCCAACGTACTAACACAAAGAGAAGCTATTAACTGTTAATGTGAAAAAAATGTATGCATATGTATTTACATATAAATGTGGTATACGTTTTTATGGGGAAGTGAACAATGTACTCGATATAAAAGAGACTCAACAATTTTATTGTTCAAAGTAAATTTATACAAACTTACAGAAAAGTTATAAGTTTAGCGTTGTTGAATATTTGCCATAACTTTCATTTAACACGGTTAAAATGGAGCAATTTGTTGAAATTCCTAAAACGTTATGCAGCTATAAAGTAAGTTTATTCTGTCATCACATAACCTTCACCCTAACAGCCCTTTCAGGTTAGCAACACTTAATCTATCTTGGTTGCAGTTTTAGCTAAAACCACAAATCGGCAGCACACATGCCACAGCTCAGAACTATGTATGTACATCAATTCATATACATACAAATATGTATGTCGCATTTTTGCATCTAGTACCTATCTATGTAAATATGTATGTACATATAACTATGTCTGGGAAAACAGTTTGCAATTGCCGAAAGAAAACAAGGTCACCACTGAGATGAAACGTCGCTTGCTATGAGGAGCCTTACAACGACGAATCGTAGTGTTGTTGCAATCACCGTTGTGCGACATGTGGCATGCAGCATTTGATATTTGGTATGTCAAATGAAGCGCATAGAGCAAACCGCAACAACCACGAAAGGCAATGCAAGGTAAATTGATGGTTAAAAGGCGCATAAACTACAAACACACACGTACATGAAATTCGTATAAACTCGCGTATACTTATGCCCAGATACAGGCTTCGTATACACTCGACTTAAAATTTAGATCAACTGTGAAATTCAAAGTCAACTTCAAAGTTAAAAGTTGACTGCGCTCGTGCTTTTGTAGAATTTTGGACTTTACCAGGAGATATCTATATGTCTGTATGTATTATCTACACATGTACTATTTGATGATACATTTGTATACCAGCATTCGAGTATGAGTGAAATTCAACAAGGCTTCTGCGGTGACTTTGTGTAGGTTTCCTTTTAATGTTGCTTCATGTGTCCTGAAAAAACATGAATGCGGTCGATCTTGGCTTGGAGATGGAATTTTATATTTTTACAACATTAAAATTAAAGTTCACATATGTATAAAGGTATGTATGTATATACATATACATATGTTTTTCAACTCGGTTGGTATTGGTTGAAATGATACAAAAAGGTTGGGTAAAGTGATTAAATCATGATATGGTTATCTACATACATTCTTTACAACCAAAAGCGTAAATAAAACAAGGATGTGTTTATATACATACATACGCACACGTTTTTAATGTGATTTTATTTTTTGTATAATAATATTGTATACAGAATAGTTCGGAACTTAGTCAGCTCATGGAATTTGAAAGGCAGTTTCTATTGAGAAGTTAAAACTGATGTAAAAAAAAGTTCGACAAGACATTTGAATGGAAAGGCCGGTAGATAGTAATGACCACATAGAAATGAATGATTTGACTACGTCATTCCAAGGAAGAACACAGCAGGACTGTATATACACGACATCTCTTCAATGGTATACAAGAGATCACACGACTCATTTAGCCAATGTACGAGACAACTTTTCATCGTGCGAAACAGCGAGGACTCTTTGGCCTCCTAAGTATAACAGAAAACGCAGGTCTGTTCCCTTGAGTTTCACTGCGAGGACTTTTGTTGGCTTACATGACATAAGAGTTGAGGTTGACGCATCGGCTCAACGTGTTAGTTGCAAGATCATAGAAGAAGATTACGCTCGCTTGGCATAGATCTCACAAGCGGTAGAAGACGATGCGTAAAGCTCATGACATCGAAGAGGATTACTATTGCTTAGTGCTACTATTCTTGGCGCCGCGGGCATGGGATAGTAGACATATGAAACAAAATAGGAAAACCACCCAAATCCGAATGCCTTGTGTAGTTAACACAAAAAAACCTGCCACGCCTGCAAATAAGGAATCGCCCTGCCTTTTGAAGAGCTACCTTGAATCTAACGGGCTCAAAACTATTGTTTGAGACACACTTAAGTAGTTTAAGAATTAAAAACTAATTTTTAGGACTTTGTCGAAAGCGGACTCAAAATAAATAATGTTAAGTTGCAAATAAGTGTTGTGCATAAGACGAAAATTGCTAATTATATGCTAATTAATGAAAAATATACGCATAGTTAATTAATTTTAAGCACCCCATTCTAATGGGATTCTGCAAATTCTTATTAAATCTAAAATCTATTTAAAATAAAAACAAATGCTATAACGTGCTCTAAAAACTGCAAGCACAATACAATTATTTATAAGCGAAATTAGAGAACATTTAACAAAAATTTTGTCATTTATTGAATGTCTGCAATTTTGTTGTTTATGGCAAATGCAAACATACAACCTTCCAATAACCTACCTACGTTTGCACCAACATCAGTTTTTTAAACCACATGGACGTATTAATATGTGTGTGATATACTCGTATACATATATACTAAAGCGTTTTTGTAAGCATATGCATTGGGTTTACATGTCATTACACTAAACCGCCTAGTCGCTTGTTAAACAGCTTGCTGCAAATGTTCGCCGGGGCGCCGATGGGGAACGCGTGTTTGTACAGCAATTGTTTTGCATGTTTTGCGGCGTTTAAAAAACTAATGTGTTCTAATTACAACCGTTTTTATTGTGGTCTGTAGCTACTAGCATATTTATGGCTTCGAGTTTGTCACGACCCTGTAGGGAACTCAAGCAACTATAAATGTACTATAAGTTCACTTGATTCCAGGCCATGCGGAATGGTAGTGTGCCCTTCTAATCACTGCACCGCAGCGAACTACTAACTGTTTATTTATAAATTGGCTTGTAGTATGCTTAACGCTCGTATCTTCTTTCGGACAAAAAACTGTATGTAACTTCGAGAAAACTGCGTTCCGCGTATCTCCATTAAAAAAAAAAAAAAACATTTGTTACAACACAATATTTTTGAAACAGTATTTTGAAACAGAAAGGCATTCCTGGTACTATTTGTACCAGTTTTACATCCCGAGAGAAAATGACACGGCCTAATAAAAGCCATGTTAATCCAAATTCTTAATTTTGTACAAAAGTTAGACGAATTAAACAAGTTGCACAGCGAAAATTTTCTAGTTTGACGTGTCTCAAAATAACGTTCATATTTGAAAATTTGTTTACTGACACCCATTTCTTCCACACAAAGCTACTATGTTCGATAATTTGATTTGTATGGTAGAAAATAAGAACACCTCACAATGAGAACGCTTCATAGGGGGTGATGCTCAAACTCAGTTTTCGAAAATTGGTATTTAAAAAAAGAGAAATTTGTATACCAGCAGAGTCATAACAAAGTACCAAATCTCGTGTATAAACATGGGTTCCCAAGTGCTACCATTTACCGCGTACAACATCTCAGAGTTTACTTTTCAGACAGGAAAAAAAATTTTCCGATATCGAAAGCGAGTTCACCTGTGTTATTAAAGGGTATTTTATAATGGTTAAGGTTACTATTAGTTTAGACGAAACTGTTGAAGATGCAATGTGTGTTGATTGTTTTAAAAATTTTTCTTCATTACATAATTTCATCGGTTTCTTAGATACATACAGCGAATAACTTGTACTTGTACTAATTTTTTATGGTGAATTTTTCAATTCACCTTTTCCCCAAAATGCGTAAGGTTATTTCTCTGAATCCTTTTTAGTTATAACCACAAGGCTTTATATATTAGTAAGCTTAAAATATTTGCACAACCACTTTGCGCATTCTTAAGAAAAATATGTTTTATGCAGGAGATTCCCAATAATAATACCCAATCGTTTATTTAACCATAAAACAACCCATATATCAATCTTGGTTGTTTGGTACAAACAAAGGGTTGTATGGCTCATATTTAAATATTGGCCATTTAAGTTCCGATTAAGATTAAGAAAATGAATTTTTGAGCTCAATCAATAATCTTTACTTAAATAGGCCATCTGAAATTAGGCCTTAAGCACATGTTCATGGTCGAAAAATTTCACATTTATTAATCATAAGTACTTTATTATGTGCACCTGATCTCGCTTTCAATAAACGAAACACAAATGACAATACGTATATGTAATTTTTTTTTGTTTTGAAAAAAAAAAACAATTAGACATTTCGGTTCAGCCCAGCATTACTTTGAAACCGGTTAAAAGTTAGCTGTAACAAGAGAGCTAAAATTTTGCTGTTTTAGTAGTTGACTACGAGATACCTGACAGGGGGGGTACATACATATACATACATAAATATGTATATTTATGGTTATATGAACAGGTTTTTATTAATACATCTATGTACATATAAACACATGCTAGTCTGTTAATATGTATACGTATTTATCTGTCTGTCTGGCGGTGCAATGAATTGTAAAAGAATGATTTATTATATTTAATAAATTTGGTATAAATTATTGTGCGGTGTCGCGTAAAATATGTGCATTTTCGCGAAATTATGCAATTATTTTAAATCGTTTTGTGACTGTAATGATTACGTCTGTAGCTACTTACACATATAGGTACATATTTAGAAAAGTAGCACGGTTACACACAAACGATTTAATCAATTAGAATTTCATGTATCGTATAGCCAACGGGTTTGTATTAGGTCACTTACCTGCAAAGAAAAAAAAAAGGTTCATTACTACATGCATATTTATAAATAATTGTAAAATATACCCAGCCAGCAAGAAAACGTACATTTTACGAACATTATGTTTTACGAGGGATTCTCGTATCGCCAAAAAGTTAGAGAAAAGCTCGTAAACGATAAAACAAAAAAATATAATATAAAGAGGCTTGTAGTAATTTGTCAGCACAAGAAAAAATTTTAGTTTTGTTGACAATTTTTCTTCAATCACAATATTTTATAAGTATGTAAGTAGTTTGTTAAATATTCAATTTAAGAAAGTTATTAAGTATGTGACTTATTGGCAGACTGGTGCAAACGCAAAGGGCGATCTACCAAGAAGCCCATTTAAGGAAAAGCATGAATTTATGGAATATGAAAAAGACCTTGGGAGTTCAAGTGAAAAACAACAATTATTGGTAACTAAAAACATAAATTAATCATAATAAAATAATTTTTATTGCATTCTTTAAACACTATAGGTTTCTGAACTCGAAGCTATACATATTTTAAATGTAGATAAATATTTCTGTGTTCATATGGAAAAGTAGCTTATGTCGAAAGGCTGGCTTTAGTATAATGCGGCATTCCCTTTACTCTTTAAACGGCAAGGAATTTTTTGATGAGACTTAATAAGAATATTGACTTGCTAGTATGGGAACTAGTTCTTGCACGTTTATTTGCCAAAAGTTCTACAACAGCTCAGCGCCAGTGAGTCATTCGCAATCGTATACTGCGAATGCCGATTTATACTAAAGCCAGCCTTTCGACATAAGCTACTTTTCCATACGAACACAGATTTAAGATCGTGCTGGCGGAAAATTATTACAGATGAGGTAGCAGAACTTTTCTCGTGGAAGGGAACTGGTACCAAAAGCAGCGCTATTGGTTTGGCAACGACTGCGGCAATAAGAAGTACGGATAATAATATTATTTATTACCACTTTTTACTTAATTAAATTTTCCGATTTCCAATGGAGTTTAATCTTTCACTTTATTTTCTTAGGTGCTTGTCGTCAAAAATTTAACTCCGACGAAGAAGTTTTTATTTCCGTTTCAAAGAAGCACTTCCAATATGCACACGACCGGCAAAAAAAATTGGCAGCCTATCGGCAAAAAAGATAAAAAATAAATTCAGCTACTTTATAATATATATTAAACCCCTCTTATTTAATTGTTAATTTGTTAATAGATAGTTTGTTAATATTTATTTATCTGAAAATATCTTCACATATACAGTGCCGGGAAAAAATATTGGCACAGAGAATTTTTCGCCATGAATGCAAAGTTTTTTATTCTGATTTCTTCTCTAATTGTTTTTTATAAAAATATAGTTAGTATGAAGTTCTACTTTCAAATCAGATTTTTTAGAAAAATTCTAAGTATGCAGTTTTATAGCCCATTTAATTTTAGTATAATAAAGTGCACGCTTGAATAGCTAGAAAACCTCTTTGTTTTTTGGCAATTTTTTATACGCAGTTTCTTCCATACAAGAAAAAAATGTCGCACATAATTTGCATCGAAGAAACTGCGTAAAAAAATTGCCAAAAATCAACGCGGTTTTCTGGCAACTTCAAGCTTGCACTATGTTATACTAAAATATAATGGGATATAAAACTGCATACTTAGAATTTTTCTCAAAAATCTGATTTGAAAGTAGGTCTTCATACTAACTATATTAAAAAAAAAAAATGTGCGAAAAGAAATTCAAGTAAAAAACTTTGCATACATTGCGAAAAATTCTCTGTGCCAATACTTTGATCCGGCACTATAAATATTTATTAATTATAATTCCATTCAATAAAAGAACTACAATAATTTGAATTAATTAATTGCCTTTATTTTTAGCATTCAAAAACAGTAGATAAAGCAGTGTAAAAAAACGCTTTTTTAACGTAAATTAATCGTTTACGAGACTCGTTTACAATTAAAAAACGGACGTAAAAATATTCGCATACGAATGCTTTTTCGATCCGTTTACGACTGTTCGTAGGCGATGCACAATTTAAAGCGAAAAAGTGTTCGAAAAAGAGTCGTAAACGGCTATCATAAACGATTTTTAATCCGGTTTTTCTTCGAGAAAATATCCAATTACGAGCTTGTTTACGATGATTTTGCTGGCTGGGTATTAGATCAAGTCTAAAAAATGGAAAATACTTGTGTATATGTACATATATATTTATGTTATGTGGCATACATCTAGGCGTTAATCAAGCTTTGCTATTCGAATATATTTTTCATTTTAAATAAAGCATCCCCAACTGCTAGATAATACAAACTCACGTTTTCGTTTTCACATCGCAGCGTCACAGACAATTGCAGTGGAAATTGGCTGTAAATGTGTTGATGAATGATCCAAACACACGTGCACTCACTCATGCACACGTCGTGCTAACTATAACTGGCCACTGGATTGTTGTTGCATGCACTGGCAGCAGACGCCCGGACGTGCCACATACCACACAGGCAAGTGCAATGTTTGCAGTTCATCAACACAAACAT
Source organism: Rhagoletis zephyria (assembly GCF_001687245.7). Classification (NCBI taxonomy): domain Eukaryota; kingdom Metazoa; phylum Arthropoda; class Insecta; order Diptera; family Tephritidae; genus Rhagoletis; species Rhagoletis zephyria. The sequence goes on along the minus strand of NW_016157115.1, from coordinate 290,097 downwards.
TACATTGCTGCCGTGCAATATCAGGTGCCAGTTGTCTGATGGCAGGTGGCGCACGGCAAGTGCCCATCTAACTGCCTAACTAACTGAGCAAAGAAACAACAATTGCCGCTTCTATGCTGCGACGCTCCGCCCGTTCAAATGCCCCCGGCTATGCGAGCGCCCTCGACTAAACCCTTTTTGGCCAGCCTACTTACTTACATAGATATCAATTCGTATTTTTTCATATATGTACTCTTTGGTGAAAATTTACGCTGCTTTAATTCTATTTTCCTCTTCACATTGATACTTTTTAGCCTGTTTCTTTTTAGCTTTTTTTCCTTCTTGTTAGCATGCTATGAAATGCATTGTTTCCGTTCGTGCAGTATGATGTCAATTGCCCGGCACAAGTGGCTACTTGTGTGTGGATACTTGTAAATGGGTGTATTAGAGTAGAAGCGTGTATGTTTAGTATAGAAAAAAAAAGTGGATTTGCTTGTTTGTCATACTGTTACCGCTTATTAGGCTCTCTGCCGGCTCATCGACACAGATGTGGCATCGGTTGACTTGTGCAACAACTGTACACCTGCATGCAGCACTGTGGGTCAAATCCAAATCAAATAACGTGAACATAAAAAAGTCTGTGAATATCTATCGACGAAGATTGACCACTATTGAGAGCGAAATTCGGTGTCTAAAATTGTTCAAATCTTCAGAGGTGAAGATTATAGGTGTCCAGACGACGGTTTATTTTTAAAGAATAGATCTACTCAACGCGGTGAGATTTACGCTGTGACTAATTTACATATTACTCGTTATAAGTGGTCGCAAAATCATCAAGTTGAGATTATCGAAAGATTATCCGTGGTAAAAAATCCTCACTTTGTGCTGGGCTCTAAACCACAATACAAAGTTTTCAGGTTCGAAGATAGAGGAGGTTATCTCTCTCTCCTCGGTAAAAAATAGCGGTTTTTCGCTTATGTTTTATTGAGATATTAGGTTTGTTCGTCGAGCAAAAAATTTGTACGGATTTGTACGAATTATCACGATTTTTGCTCAAATCGCGTTCGTGCAGACCAAAAAATTATCCAACACTCAAAAATTGTGAGAGCAAAGTGACAGTTCTCTTGGAGAGAAGTTGCAGATTCTTGCTGAAAAAAAATTTGCCAGCAAGAATTTGCAAACACGAAAAACATCTGGTTCNGATTTAAGAAACCCGACAGCTAGTACGATGAAGAAATTGAAATGTATGTTAAAGAAAGTCAGAACAACAAGAAATATACATGTATATCCTGTTTTTGGCCATCCGAAAGAATTTTAAAAATTCTTTAAAAATTGTTTATGTTTGAAATGCAACCGTGGACACCAGCTGGCAGGGAAACTTGCAAATTCCTGCAAATTTGCGTTCGTGCAGAAATTTTCAAGTTTCTCAACATGAGAGAGAATTTGAGAGAATTTTTTCTTACTCTCTGATATTTTGAGTGTTGGATAATTCTTGCTGGATTTTCGACGAACAAACCTATTGTCACTTACGTTATATTGAGTTCGCGGTAAGAAATAAACAGGGACAGTTTTTTTTTTGATAGTGTTTTGACATTTATTTTCTACAGCGTATTGAGCTTTAATGTGAATAGTTTTGTATGTACTATATGTAATTTTCGTGGAGATACCTGACTAACTTTTACTGTATAACTGTATGGAAATTATGTTTTTGTAAACATGAAAATTGGAAACTGTTTTTGCCATTTTTCGAATAATTCGAAAGCCGCGTTGGAAACAAGACGACTAATCGAATACTCTACAAAATGCTGACATCAGTCAGGCCTTCACAAAGTAGGCATGCTTTGTCAGCTATTGTACGGAAACCTCAAATCGTTCTTATGGCTCTAGCAGACACATTGTTTGTACACCATGGTGTGCATACTTGGGCGATTCAGAAACAAATTTCTTCTTTTTTCCTCGGAACCATGCTCAGCAGTTTCCTTTAGATGCAAAAGTAAGTCTCAGAAAATATGAGAAGTGAAAAAAAAAAATCCTGTGTTACTCTTATGGGAAAGTGCGATGCGGACATTCTTAATATTAATATTAAGGACTCGTAGTTTCTGAGACTTAATTTTGGCACCCAAACGAAACTTTTGGGCATGATTTCGACGAAAAAATCAATATATGACAGACATATAATACGTATACTGATGTTTTGTTTCTCTATCACAAACGTCATTTTGAGACTTTTCATCTGTGTTTATGGTCAGAGTTGAAGCTGTGATTATGGCCTCTTATGGAGTTTTTATTTTAGCTGTTTTTCATGGTGTAATCTTATGGCCACGTTCATTTGCATAGCATAGGAAGCAGCTTTAAACCACGTTGTACGATGGTATAATTGCGCTTTATAACGACAGACATGTAATATATAATGATATAATGAGAGAACGTATGCGATAGATAATTGTCTAGTTTATTATGGTAAACACACTATGGGTAGTTACCGCATATCTACCCATTCTTTCTACCCATTGTTTCTAATTTAGCTTACAACAACGAAATACACCATTGGATGGATAACCAGGGAGCTGTGTACTGCAATACTTTTCATTACTTGCCATAATCCATAATTTTTGCCACCTTTGATTTCGATGGCTGCTCTAGCTTGTTCAGTCATTATCACGAATTGAGCTCTCTAATAGCAACCTAAATTAATACTGTACAATGAAAATTTGATATTAGAGAAATAATACATATTTCCTAAATTTTTCCACTGTGCCTCAACAAAAAAATTTGATTTTCTGGAGCACACTTCCGCACATCACGTCCAGAAAAAGAATTTCAAATAGCTACCTACATACATATGTAGGCTTTGATCATCATCTAATCAAACACTGCATTCACACATATCGTTGCAGGGTTTGCTGCAATTCAACAGCCGAAGGACCTGAGTAAATAACTAAACAGAAAAAATAGAGGCGAGGTGTAAGACAATGCAAGTTGTGTACAGCAAATCCAGCTAACTAACAGTTTCCCTCGCTCTTTTTGCAATTGTTAGCTACATAATACATAGTTAGAAGTTGGAGAACAGAAGCAAGAATTAAGAAAAGTGAACATGCATACATATGTATGTAGTAGCATGACTAGCGTTGCCAAATGTCCCGTATTTGCGGGACGCCTCGTATTTTGCATTCAATTTGAAATGTTCCGCCGGGGCCAGATTTTTCCCGTATTTTCGACAATTTCATTACTCTTTTCAACCTGTAAACTTCGACATGGTCATATAGCTATCGTGAGTAGTTCATTAGCAAGCATTATTGCATGCAACTCTGTAAGAGAAATATGGATAAAAACTACCGTTGATTGTTTAGAATTTTCTTCCATATAAAGCATGAACCAAACTGACTTTTATATGGAAGAAAATGTGCAAAAGCCTCCACAAAAAAAAAAAACAAAAAAATCAATTGTAATTTTTGGTGACTTGAAGCTTGCACTTGATTATATTGAAATTGAATGGGCTAACAAACCGCATACTCGAAATCCTTCTAGGAATTCTTATTAAAATATCGAAATTTTTATGAAGTTTTTTTTAGGTCTAATTAATTTTTGTGAACTTTTCGCAAGCTTTGAAACTGTTATTTATGTGATTACTGATATAAATCGAAAATTATTTTAAATGAAAATTATTAATAATACATAAATAAAGATAAGCTACCAACAGCATCATTTTGAATTTTGCTGCTATTATTTGGACCGCAACTGTATCTCTTACTTTGTTTTTATGGTTTTGTCAATTATATGTTTACGTATATGCATATTTTTGTATAAATTAAAAAGTGTTGCCATGAAGTAAAAGAAATTTATCATAAGCTTACAACTAATCTGAGCATTACTTCGTTGTAAAGGATCACCTTTGTTAATATATGGTTCGTTGTTGGGCTTTTAAAGCAAATCCTTTATTTCTCATTTGGCCCGTTGGATTTTTGTAAATCTCGTATTTTTGGGACAAATTATGCATTTGTCCCGTATGGCTGGAAAAAACGTCTTGCAACACTAAGCATGAAAGATAAGGTGCATATATGAATATGTAGGGGTGGAGACGTGCAAGATAAGCAAATAACGAACTCAAGGAAATGTCACAACTTGTTAAAACGTCAGTTTGTTATTCTACTTATTGTCATTCAAAGTAATCAATTTGAAGATTTCCTGACCAATACAATAACGCTGAAGCATGACCGATAAACAACAGGCAGCAGTCAATGGATAGCCAATAATTATCTGTGTAAATTTTTTATGCGCTTCAGTAGCTGTTTCACATTTTTCCAGGTAATCGAATTTCCAGTGCACGGCTGTCTGCTGCAGTGTCACATTTGGTAGCAGCGACTGTTATATTTACATACATAGTTACGGTGACCATCCGTTCTGTTTTTTGCAGGACCGTACTGTTTTTCAAAGGTCGGTCCTGCGTAGTTTTCCAAACCTGAAAAACCTGAAAATGTACTGCTTTTTTCCAAGTGTCCTGCATTTGTCCCGCATTTTATCCGTTATTTTAAAATTATCGGACAATGGATGGATTTTTTCAAAAAAGTGTTTCTTGGTACTTTTCGTAGCTTTTCTTCAATATCTCATGAAAAAATCTCCCAATCAACGTAAGCGACTTACATCTCGAAGGGTATTGATGTGCCTCTTACCAAAATATATAACTTGTGGCGACTTCAATGAAAATTATTAGTGCTACAGGCGACCATTTGCATTTTGTCGTCAAAGTCGAAAAAAGTGAGATTTTCAATCAAATACGCAGTTTTATTTGATTATTTTTTTTCATTAGTTTAAAAATTCGATAAAGAAGATATATCATTACAGTAAATTTTGAGCCAGAGATAATGAAAATCGGATTATAAATGTAAATGCAATGAAGTGCAATCTGCACAAATTATATATCTTTGTAAAGGGCACATAAATACCTTTGTAACTCGTCGTTTACGTCGATTCATGACGTCGATTTTTGACAAATAACTGCGAAAAGTACAAAAAACAAAAAAAAGGTTATTGTTTTCGTTTTGAACGACTCAAAATTTGCCTATAAAATAATCTTTTAAAGATTTTCACTTTTCGTGTAAGCTATTGTAATTATAATATGTTTTACTATACTTTTATAAATATTCATGTAAAAAAAGATTAATATCGATGAAGAAAACGTGATTCGTTTTTAAAGTTTAAAATGTATTAAGAATTTAGAATCATAAATACTCTTTTGATATTTTTATACTACGTAAATATATGTAGGCATATTTTTGAAAAATTGTCCTTCATTTTGAATCCATATTTATGGTCACCGTATGCATAGTATATATGTATGTATACAGTTTCTCTAAACATTGTCAGTAACTCGTCACAGCATAAAATGTTTGTTCATGCGACAAATGCTAAACTAAATTTCGTGCAACGCAAATGTGTGAATTAAATTATTACTATGTAAAATTTTTAGTAGGATTAAACGGCATTAAAACAAATTAACAGAATTCACTCAAATGCAGTGGTTTTCCATGACTGGTTGTGTCAGCTCACTGAGTAAAATTAAAAATTAAAATCTTACTGAATTGGTTATTATGTCACTAATTTTAGCACTTAATTGCACTGGTTCAGATAACTATGGGGAGTTAATTAAAATGGGTTTAGAAAGTACTTCTATAATGATATTAATTTGCATTTACTTTCTAAATTGAACCGATTCAACAAAAACTAAAGATATACATATAAGCAGAAACAAAAACTTATTATTTAACATGTTAATTTACATTGGAAAACTGTTTGTCCTGGCGTTAGGATAAGCGGCAACGAGCACTTTGTATATCCGTAGACATTATATGTATGTACGAGATTTGAGATGTTTTGGTTCAAGAGCAAATCAAAATTCTTCTTTATTGGCGCTGTAACTGCCTAAGCCATTTTGGTCGAGTCCAAAACAGCACGCCAGTCATTTCTCTTCAGTGCTAACTGACGCCAATTGGAAATTCCAAGCTAAGCCAAGTCCTTATCCACCTGGTCTTTCCAACGCAGACGAGGCCTTTCTCTTCCTCTGTTCCCAGCATCGCGACCCGCGTTGAATACTTTCAGAGCAGCACCGTTACTGTCCATTCGAACGGCATGGACAAGCCATCGGAGCCACTGAATTTTAATTCGGTGCACTATGTCTATATTGTTGTAAAGTTCATACAGCTCATCGTTAAATCGTCTGCGGTATTCGCCATCGCCCACGCGTACAGGCCTGTAAATCTTTCGCAGAATATTTCTCTCGAAATCCGCAAGAGCCGCTTCATCAGATGTTTTCATTATCCATGCCTCCGCGCCATACACCAGCACAGGCATGATGAGTGACTTACAGAGTGTGATCTTTGTACGACGAGCACGTCCAAAGTAGCACTTGTTGGCAAGAGTGATTCTCCGTTGGATTTCAAGGCTGGCATTATTATTGGTGTTAATGCTGGTTCCTAAATAAACGTAGTCGTCTACTTTTTCAAACTTGTAACTGTCAACTGTGACGCGCGCTATCGCTATTCGTACCTCGTCATAGTCAGGTGGTGGAATATCGACTCCATCGTCATCGACTGGGTGCTCGGGTTCGTCTTCTCCACTAATTTCAGCGCCGCTACCATTCAGTGGAGTGGACATCGGTCGCTAGGTCGCCATTGTTGTTCTTACAGGAGTTCGCCCCGGTCTTGAGACCTTCCGTAAGTCGCCTAACCCTCTGGTAAAATTTTCGGGCATTTTTCCTGTCGGCTAGCATTTCAAGCTCTTCGCACTCACCTATTTCGGCCTATCTCTTCTTATTGCGGCAAATACGTCTCGCTTCCTTCTTCAGTTCCCTATAACGGTCCCACATGGCTTGCGTTGCGCCCGATCGCAGCGTCACCCAGGCGGCGTCTTTTTTTCCTGCGGGNTCTCTTCCTCTGTTCCCAGCATCGCGACCCGCGTTGAATACTTTCAGAGCAGCACCGTTACTGTCCATTCGAACGGCATGGACAAGCCATCGGAGCCACTGAATTTTAATTCGGTGCACTATGTCTATATTGTTGTAAAGTTCATACAGCTCATCGTTAAATCGTCTGCGGTATTCGCCATCGCCCACGCGTACAGGCCTGTAAATCTTTCGCAGAATATTTCTCTCGAAATCCGCAAGAGCCGCTTCATCAGATGTTTTCATTATCCATGCCTCCGCGCCATACACCAGCACAGGCATGATGAGTGACTTACAGAGTGTGATCTTTGTACGACGAGCACGTCCAAAGTAGCACTTGTTGGCAAGAGTGATTCTCCGTTGGATTTCAAGGCTGGCATTATTATTGGTGTTAATGCTGGTTCCTAAATAAACGTAGTCGTCTACTTTTTCAAACTTGTAACTGTCAACTGTGACGCGCGCTATCGCTATTCGTACCTCGTCATAGTCAGGTGGTGGAATATCGACTCCATCGTCATCGACTGGGTGCTCGGGTTCGTCTTCTCCACTAATTTCAGCGCCGCTACCATTCAGTGGAGTGGACATCGGTCGCTAGGTCGCCATTGTTGTTCTTACAGGAGTTCGCCCCGGTCTTGAGACCTTCCGTAAGTCGCCTAACCCTCTGGTAAAATTTTCGGGCATTTTTCCTGTCGGCTAGCATTTCAAGCTCTTCGCACTCACCTATTTCGGCCTATCTCTTCTTATTGCGGCAAATACGTCTCGCTTCCTTCTTCAGTTCCCTATAACGGTCCCACATGGCTTGCGTTGCGCCCGATCGCAGCGTCACCCAGGCGGCGTCTTTTTTTCCTGCGGGTTCTTGACATTCCTTATCGTACCAGTTGTTCTTTCGGGCTCGCTGAAATCCAACTGCTTCTTCTGCGGCGATACTTGATGATCGGGAAATGTGGTTCCACTGCTCGCTTATGTCGGATTGTTGAAGAGGGGTCTCAGAGAGCAGGTGCAAATCAAAATATACGTATAAATATAATCCATTAAAATATAAATTTTTACTTATTATATTCGATTAACAATGTCCACGAGTTAACTTTCCCTGATTTCATATATACACATTTGATGTTGCCCTTTTTGCGATTCCCAACTTTAATTTTAAAGAAAAACTTAAAAATGTGTCTTGTGGTTCAATGTTACTACAACTATAGAGATTAAAGTTATGTGAGCTATGACGTTTTCGTTTCTACAAAAATGTTGCCTTCTCATCTTATCTTAGTGTTTGTGCGTAGAGACAAGGTGGCATTTTTCGGTAGAAACGAAATCGGCTATAAAAACTCGAAAGGGGAAATAGTCAAATATTCAAAGTACAAATTTATCATATAATGAAACTGGTTTATAGCTTGTCTTTTTTTACTTGTAAAATAAACATTTCTAAAATGAATTGTTTGATTCCTTTTCGGTGTTTGTCTATGTCAGGGCCGTTTTTTGTCTTTTTGCGAATTCTAGTGCCTTTTCATGCCTATTTCGTTATTTTAGTTTGCCTTTCTTATAAGTTTTTAGGTCCTTAAAATCTGTTCCCTGGTTATAGCCAATAAAAACTTTGAATATTGGTGGACAGATCCGAAAACCACTTCAAAATATTATTCGGTTCGTTTCAAAATGAAAATCCACTACAGCATTTTTCAAGATTTGCGGCACAACTGAAAATTTAAATTTTATAGTAACACTGCTAACATTTTTTTGTTTGATGACGACAAATCCTAAGCCAAGATTTTGAGTGTAAATTCAGTTTTTTTCTACTTAGCTAGACATACGACTTTATTAATTTTTTTACTGCGTATGTATTTAAAAAAAATTAAATAAGAATTTATATAATTTACCAGCTGAACTCGGTATACATATTTGTGTGCGTATGTATTTATAAATATGTATACTCGCAAGCGAGTTAAGCCAAATATTAAAAGTAGACCACCCGTAATACTTTCTCCCCATTCAAAGTTTCCATACACTGTGGAAGCAATTTTGCATAATGCGGCAAAACTGAAATAACCAGTGCCATCGGAGTGTCAAATTCGTGGTAATTTTCGATGAAAAATCAAATCATATGTAACATCTGCGCTGACATTGGCTACATTGGAAAATGCTACCCTCTCTTGCACATACCACCCTTCTACTTACATACAGTATGCAAGGGAGACTTTAAAGGAAAATTGAAGTGGGAGTAGCCGCTTCTTACGAAAATGTGGGCGAAACGGCGAACTTATGTCATGAAGATATTAAATGCACCGCAAATTGTTTCTGATTTGTGTGCTGCTGCTATATCCTTGTATTTGAAATATATAAAATTCTACACTTGCATAGGAGTTTGAGTACTGTTGTGCATTAAATCTAACATTAGATGAAACAGAATTGAGTACATTGAGTTTTATAAAATTCGGAAATGACCGCAGACAACATTGTATAAATAAACACATACTATGAACATACGAATGCATCGCAGTACACTGAAGAAAATCATTAAATCCAGCCCAACCTAAGATCAAACATTTGAAGACTAATTCGACAAAATAAAGGACGGCGCACAGTGTGCCGTGCAGAACAAGTTAGGTGGACAAAATTATTTAGGAATATTTTTCATGTAAGTATAACTATTTAAGATGGTGATTTTCGATATACTATCAGACCTGTTCTGCATTTCGACTAGACTTGAAAAGTAAAACGACACACATTCCGACTAATTTTTATGGTGGTGTTCTCAATTCCGATTGAGTTCGAATAAGTTCGAAATCGTTCTCGAATCGTTTTCATTTCGATTCGGTAATAAGTTATTTGTGTAAAAATTAATTCAAATCTGTATGAAACTGAAAAAATGCCGGCGCCAATGATTTTTGGGTATGCCCAGACCAGAAGACTTGCTATTGCACGCCCAAAACGAAAAAATTCAGCTAAGGATTCATGTGGACATGTTCCAATAGTTGGACTCCAAGAAAGTTTACCCTTCAATGTAATTTAATTTATCTAACTCGATCTGTAGATAACTTTTAGGTTTATAGGATCTTATCGCATAAATAAAGATGTTTTCAAAATGCTGTTAGACAAAAACAGAAAAAAATTGGTTAACGGAGAGGCATCGTTTTATTTCGCCGAAACGCAACTGGCAGCCACACTCCGGTTTTTAGCAACAGGCTCCTATCAGCTGGGAGTAGCTAAAGACCAAGATATAACATTGGCAAAAGCACTTTTTCTAAGGTATTGCATTGTGCTATACGAGAGTCGGAGAGCTGCAGAGGAGAGTGAAAACGATCATCAGGCGATTGTAGATGGAGAGGAAATGAGGGATGAAGTTCCCCGCAGTTTACAAATGTAAATTTTGCATTTTTTAAACACATAAATAGTCACTCGCACAGAAATGTTCGTAAATTAGTTTTTTTACAATATTCAAAATATTTTCCATCATCGTTTATTTTTGTTTTAAATAGCTCATTCTTGCAAACTTTGTACGAAATTCACAAAAATTAATGAAACTTTTATCAAAACTTCAAACTTTGTATTTAGCATTTTTAGAAAATTTTCGAGTATGCAGTTTCGTAGCCCATTCAATTTTAGTATAACGAAGTGCAAGTTTCAAGTACCCAAAGATTTACGTTGATTTTTTTGATTGTTTTTTCGAAGCTTTAGCGCATTTTCTTTCATATAAAACGCTTGTGTACTTTGTGCTCATGCAAGCGCCTTGGCATATGCAACATCTTTGTGCCCATTAGACAATATGGAAATTTTCGATGAATACTGCGCATGGGCTGAAGCGGAATCAAGAACAGGTCGGTTTCATTACGATCGTTTTCGCTTTATTTGTCTAGGTAGTTTTAAAAGAGCAATTTTCAGATACAGATTTATCAAAGTATTTGAATACAGATTAGAGAAATAATGACTTATAAATTCTCTCAATATCATAAAAATTCAAAAGAAAATATTTGGCCGACAAACTGCATACATATTTGGGTTTCCTTAGCCAATTACTTTTCATTCCGACTATCCAAAGTGCAAACTTTTCAGATCGAAAAAATTTTGTCGGAATCGAAATCAAGAACAGCAATGCATTTCGATTCCGAAAAATTTGAACGGAATCGAAATGCAGAACAGGCCTGTATATTACCTACCAAACGTAATCTATTGAGGCACTGACATATCCGGCAAAATTCGGATACATGATGGATTAGAGCAGAGTACAAATAAAAAAAAATGCTATTGTTGGTATTAAAGGAGGGAAGGGAATCAAATATCGATAAGTTTTAGCTACCAGATCGGCGGCCGGATAAATACTTAACGAAGCCCTTATAATCTTTTGGTGAAAAATATCTACATGTCTGAGGGGCAACACTTATCGATACCGAATCTTAAAAGAGCCAACTAAATTGAGCTCTTATCTTTGCTCCCTAATATATTTGCATTTGATTTCCTTTCAGGTATTTTTTTTTTTTTGAGTAACATCAAAAATACATAACATCCAACACTTTAAGGCTCCACTCGTAAAAATGTCATTAAAAAGGCAATTTTAGAATGTCTTTACTATTTATAGTTTGGTAGCAAAAAGTGAAGAATCAAGGTAACTTCGTTTAGAAAATAATGGTAAAACAAAAAGAGAACTTGATTTATTACCTTTCTAATGATATCTTAAATTTGAAGTTGAACAGGAGGTAGCAAACTTTTAAGAATTTGTTTAGCCCAAGTTGGCTATTTTGTCGATTTAAGAAATTTAAGAAAAAATTTAAAAAATGTTTAAGTCTTTTTCTGTAAGTTTTAGTTTCGGTTGAGGAAGCAGCAACTTTTTTCTTTAAAGCAAATAGCAAAAAGGTGAAAGAATGTATATAAATTCATATTCGCGTATATATGTAAAATTGTAACAGAAGGTATACGTTTTTTCCAGTGTACTATTGTTCAAGGGTGTAAAAAAGGTGGTCCAGCTTAATGGCAGGATCTGCACTCGCATCACTATAAAGACTTTATGTAGTTAGGTGGTGGCGAATTGATAACGTGTTCATTGCAATGGCTTTATTTAGCTACAAATCCATGCTTGTTGTTTTTAGTCAAACTGTTACCACGACATTGTGCCATTGTTGTTGCAATTTCAGCTATAATTGCAACCACGTAATTCTAGCTTGTATAAATTTGCCACGGGTCTTATAGTAGTTATATGTATCGTCGAGTAGGTATGTGTATAAACAACCTTTGCGGAGAAACACTCATTGTAGCAAAGTGAGGAGAAAAGAGCAAAAGTACAATGCGGAGAGGGTGGAGAAAATAGATATTAGCCAGAAGGGAGCATTTAGCTGCTGGCATTGGTGCTGCAGCTATTATTGCATTTAATCGACTTCAATATTTACATACATACATATGTATGTATATATGTACATCTCTGTGTGCTGCAATTTGGTTTCTTTTGAGCGAGAAAATTTAATCGATTTGCAATACATGAAGAACGGGCAATGTGCAACGTGTAACATTTGCTGCTAAATACATAGCCATGGGATTAACGCAAATATTATGCAAAAGAGAAATATGCAACATGCGTCTTTGTGTGCGTTTGCGTGTGACTTGATGTGTTTGCTGAATGTGCTACACGTTGCACACTGATTTGCATTTTCATTATTATTATTATCGTTATTGGCATTATTATTTGACAATGTGCAATTGTATTGCTTAATATGGTTTTCATGCCTGCTGTTTGTCTTTAACAAATTCACTGCGGTTCTTGCCACATGCTACAATATGCAATATGCATGCAAATAGGCCTTAAGTAAATGCGTAGCTAATATTAACGGATATTGATACATGTGGCTTGGCTCCTGCAGACTGTGACTTCTTATCGCGTGCTTGTTGATTAATTAAAATTAATATTTTACTTTAATTAAATACTAATATGTCAAATGAATGGAAGCGCCCTCGAGAGGCATGCAGCAGAAGATTGTTTTAATTAAAATTCATTGCGAATACGATTCTGAATTGACAAATCTTCCATATTTACTAAGTGGTTAGTTATGTATTTCCTCTCAAGCAGTTAACTTAATTATAATTGTAGAGAAATCGACCTATCTACGAACATTTCTTACTGAATTTAAATTTTTAATTAATAGAGCAATGAGATTTAATAAAAAATTAATAATCAGTGTGGATATTGCCATACACTCAAGCCAAACTACTTACAGGAATACTTACATAAACTCTGTTTGCTATGCACAGTTCGCAGAAAAACTACTTAGCATTTATGTAGTTGTTAATAATCATTTAAAACGGCAAAATTACTCCATATTAAAACAATTTACATATTTTCCTTTTCAGTTCTAACTATCCTCAAATGATATGTATGCATATTAGATCGGGTCAATTTGTATGGGAGATTTTTTGACTATGCGCTACGTGTAATTCTCAGAAAAATCAATTTGGAATATGCCAAAGTGCGAAAAGAGTTTCTTAACATTTCGCTGTAGTGTTTTAAAGAACTGCTTCTTTTTTATAATAACATGCTAGTATAAGGAGTTTTTTGAAATGAGGATTCCATTTCGGAACTTATATTTTCTTTTAAATTCCACCAGAAGGCGCAACAGTCAAAATTTTCACATTTTCTTCCAAACATATTTTCATAATTTGGCAAAGCAAATTTGGTTATAATTACATGTAGAATCCTCCTATTCTATACGCGAATAATAAAAAAATGGCCCGCCATAATGTTGATATGTATGTATGTGTTATTGTCGATTTGAAATTTACCTACCGAACAACAGACAGGAGCTTATTGGAACAGGCTCTTATGTTAAATTTTAGAAAAACTACTTAAGAGTATTTTGAAGTTTATCTTTTATGTAGGAGAAACATATTCAATCAAACTCATAAATTTTGGTGGGAGTTCTGGCTACAGCATATGATCAACTGTGAATTAGAGCGCGGTTACTCACGAACGTGTACGTAGCGTAGCGTAGAAGTACGTAGGAACATATCAAGTTTGCTGTTGATAGAAAGAGAGAGAAGCAACGTCTACGTCACCGTAATGAGGTGAAGAGGTTTTGTTAACACGCAGATACCATAAGATAGACCTTGTCAGCTGACACTTTTTTTTTTTCTCCGTTTTTTTGTTTGATTTTTAAATATTGGTGTTTTTTTGACTTGTCAAGATATGTCAAAGTGTAGTTACTTAAAATATATAACTACAGTTATCGTTGAGACCTTAAAGCAAAAAACGTTTTGCTCACATGTGCTCCATTTTGATTTTCGAAGGACAAAACACGTTGAGTCACAAAATTCTAATTTTGGTTTTTATTTGAAGAAATGTTCAATATAGTTATAAGGAAAATATTGTGGCATTGTGACAAAGCTGCAAATCTTACCTTTAGTTTGTTAAAAATTGCGTAACGATGGAATACTAATATATTTGTCAAAGATCCTACTTTTGCTTCATCTGTAAAAACAACGTAAAAATATAAGAAGGCGAATGACGACAAGTGTACTCGAGGGTCAAAAGCTTTCGTCGGTACCCAGATTTACCGAGTTACATACATGCCCTTTTTAAAGTCATCGAAAAATCCTTTGAAGGACTATGAAAGTGGACGATACTACTCTTTAATTGGCTTTGGCGAGAACTTTTGTTGCCTTAGAACAATTTACCGCAATCTTTTATTATATTGTTTTTTTCTGAAAGAGTTTTTTTGTAGACTTCTGGTAACTGAATATATGTAACTAAATATTTCACAAAAATTATCCTGAGATAAGTGTATTAGTAATTTTTATGCTATAAATCCCTAATTATGACTAAGTTTCATGTTTTATTTTATTACCGAGTAGAAAAACACATAAAGTAATTTTGCCCGGGGTTTTACTATGCCAATACTCCTCTGTGCGTCAATATGCAATCTATACAAAATACATGGCTCTGTATTTGCAGGAGTTCAAATATAGACGTTCACCTTAGTACAGATCAAGGATTCATTTAGCATTTTCCTAACTACAATTAAGAAGTACTCTATGCAGCTAGTACTCATTTTATATGTCACTGTGTCTGTATAATTTAAATAAGTAGTAGACGTTGTGAATTTCTTTTTATAACTCAATCGGGATTTGCAAAGTCTAATAACTGGCCTAATACAAAAATTTATATAAGGGGAGAGAATTACAAGCCAATGTATACGCCTCTCAAATTAAAATTCCAAATAGGGTAACTAATAACTTTTTAATAAGCCATGATATGGAGTAAGAATGTAATAATGTATGTTAAAATTTACAACAGAAAAACTTGTAACATAAAAATGAAGTTTTACTGCAATTATAAAAACTTCAAGTAGAATGGCAATTATACCTAGCTAATGCACAAATGAATTGCTGAATATCCCACTAGGCAAATCTTGAGGTTGTTCTAAATATACATATGCTATGATGCTCTACTATTTTTGTTAATTTGTTAATGTACATATCTATTCGCGGCGAAATAGGGCCTTGCAACGGAGTCACACCACATTTGCCACAACATCTTGGACAACTGCAATGACTCGCACAGTGAATTGAAACGAATGAAACTTTCCCAGCCCACACAAGAGCAGCAGGAGCACAAGCGCCAACACACACATTTTTGCAGAATGATAGAACTAGAGGGGGAAAACATCAACTTTCAGTCAATCAGCCAGTCAGTCAGTGGGTGCATAGCGTTGAACAAAAGCAGACGAAAAAATCAAGGAAGCAATAGTGGTGGCATTTTTACATACTTACAGCGCTTAAGTGAGTGACTTCTGGGCATGAGGGCTGAATGTCTGGTTGCTTGCTCGGTTGAATTGTTGTAAAGGAAAAGCATGCATTAGTTGGTAGGTACTGCTTGTATGCTTTTCTGCGTGAAAATATGTGTATGTATGGCTAGATATGAGTTTGAATGAGCGTTCGCTTGCGATCAAATCAACAACGCAATCTTAATGAAGGCAATAATTCAGGGCAAAATGCGAAATTCCCTACGAGACATCAGCGAAGCGTTGATAAATGCATAACAACAACAACTAAACATTGCCAAATGAAAGCGGCGATTGATTGAGGTGATGGGAGATGGAGGTGACACTGTGAGGACTTACACGGTGGGAAATGTTAAAATTAAGGTTATTAATTATGATAACGGAGACTGAAGTTATTCCCAAGATGATTACATGAAAAATTATTTTTAATTTTTTAGGTGAAAATTCAGTCAAATGGTTGATATGTATGCAAGTGTGTAAGTACTTTCTTGGCTGGTACAGACTATCAAAAATATGGTTCCTTAAGCTCAGACGGTATTCAAGCAGAATTTATTAGGGTTGTTCAAGTTTACTAGAACGTCCACTTTCGACTTCTGGATCGACTTTGTTGAGTCGACTTTAAAAGTCGACCGATCTACGAATAAAAGTCGACTTACAAGTGGTCTTTAGAATAATCTGTAATTTAGTGAAACTCAATGCTGGGGACAACCGTCTGGTGGGGATTTTTAAAAATGTTGAAAATTGTCCCAGTTATACAGCATGAAAATGTTGGTTGTGAAGGTTTTAAAATTTTATATTTTTGAAAAATTTTTAAATTTTCACCAAAAAAAATCTAAAAAATTTCTTTAATCGATATTTGATAATTGCGGAAAAATTTTTGAAAATTTTGTACCATGCCAGAACATTCCTTGTTATTTAACTTCTAATTTAAAATACGAATTTTATGGAGCTTCTGATTTGAACACATATTAATAATCAGCCGTAAAATATATTCAAATTTACACTTTAATATAAATTTGAAAGTGAAACTAATGGAATAATTTTGGGTCCAAACTATGTATAAATAAATTCGAGTTATTCAAAGTGTTTTCCGGAAATTCGATATCTTTGCTTCGTATAAGCCCCGTATGGCAGAAAAGCCTTTCCGATGGAACAGAGGTAGGAGGGGGAGTATTGGTAGAAATTTCAGTGCCGTTTTATAATCGTGGGGATATTTTTTCCTTTAAAGTAGTCCAGACAGTTAGTTAATTCGGATTATAAAGACGACTAATGTCACATCTCAAATGGAATTTCATCAGCAATATCTTTATCGGTGTTTACAATTTTGTACCTTACGGATTGGTCAAATTGAAACAAAAGACTGTCTATAGAAAGGTACATAACATCATGGGGAGAGACTTCCTTGCATGTAACTATTAAAGTAGAAGATTGTGGAGACAAAGGATGAATAATATATATTAATACCTTCTACAAGAGGAGGTCGCATCCTTTTTAAATTCGAGGAATTTGTTTTCGTATAATAATTTTATGCGCTTCTCATAAATGATTTGACAACGTCGTTGTACTGTTACTTATTTAAATTCATTTCTCTACTACACTTTCCACATTTGACTTTAGTTTTATTGGTAGTTTTTTTTTTAAATTAAGACCAAATAGCACACTACGCGCCATTGTTAAGAAAAAAAGTTTAAAAATATTTAACAGATGATACTGCAAATAAATAAAAAAAGTCGAGTGTCGAAAGTAAAAAGTAAAAAGTCGACTTCAGGCGATTTTCATAATCGATCACTAAAATTCGACTTTCAGGAGTACAAATCGATTTTGGTCGAAAGTCGAAATCGACTTTGCCATTTATTTTTCGATGTCTGAAATAAAATAATAAAATTGTTATAAGAACTTTGAAGTGCTTTTAAGAAAAGTATAACCCGCTGCTACTAAAAGCCGACTGCTTAACTCCTCTTCAATATTTTTCACACTGTGTTTATTCTATTCTGTTTGCAAAGCTTTATATTTAGCTACGTTCTAAAAGTTCGACGGAACAAATCTTGTTTTTATAACTTTTTCAAGGTTTTGCCACTATCACATAGGTGAAACTCAAAGAATATATGTACATCTAGTAACCGGGGTTACTTATGAGAACCAAGAATTATATCGAGTTTCCTTCTAATAAAGTAGCGCTTCAATAAACAAAGGAACAAGAATCGCATTCTCAAAAATCGATAAAGCTAAATAAATGTTTTAATTTTTTTCAGTGTATTGCACACGCTCGCCTGCGCCAAATATACGAAGGCATACCATTTAATGATGCCGCGTTTAACGTTGTTCTAATTGTTTTTGTCGTTTCTGTTACCGCCGTACAGTGGTTTCAAACTGGAATTTACTGTTCAAAACTGTCCAGAGCCTTCATTTTTCAACTGATTTGATTAACTTGTTCTTAATGAAAGCTAATAAAATTTAGAAAAGATTTTTATAACCCAATTTTTGGATTATTATTTGTTTATATACAATGTTTTTAATGAATTATGAATATGATTAAGTGCTGAGAAAGTTGCACAATGAAAAAGATACACCAAAGCCAAAAAATTGCAAAGGTAAAATTTTAAATGTTATCAATATTTGTAATTATGGGGAAAAAATTAGTTAAAGAGTTTTGTAGCAAAAAAAATAAAAATAAAGATCAACGCGATTTCTTAGCCACTTGAAACCTGTACTTTATTGTAAGTACTGAAAGTTATTAAGCTATACAACTACGAAACGTCAATTTATCTAAAACTAAAGTAATTTTTATAAAATATTTTTTTCCACCTTTTCAAATTTTATCTACTTGTGAAATATTTATTCGTCTTCGGGTAAAGGGCTCTTTCAAGGTCTCAAAAAAAATCCAAAAATTATATAAAATAACGCACAAGAAATGGGAAAGAAAGTTCTTTTTCAAAATTACATAAATCAGTTTTCAGCTCTCAAAAAAAAAAGATGTGCGTTTTCAAACAACAGAATAATAAAAAATATTTCTCGCGATTTTTCTTGAGAGCTGGATGCTAGGCATTACCATATAATTTTTACAAGTCGGCTAAAAAATGAACTGTTTTGAACACTAAACTCCAGTTTGGAATCACTGTTCGCCGTGAAGCGATTTTATCCAAATCACGAAAAAGCTGGCCATATATAGTAAAAACTAACCTAGATGTTTCAAATTTGGAACGAAAGCTTATTTAGTGAATATTAGTATAAGGTGTTAATATAAACAAAATCCCCCACAAATGCGCCAATTTCGATAAAACGGTATTTTTTTAACTCAAAGTGTTATATTTGGGAAGCTGTAGCAAAGAAACAAAAATTTATAGAATTTCCGCTTAGGCTTAAATTAAAGCTAGCTACTGTCCCTAAAAATACAATCCCAAGTGACCCAAAGGTCACTTATAACATAGCTTGGACGAATCTGGTTACGTTTTTTTTTTGAATTCTTGAAGTAAGTTGTTTTTGCCATTATCTTCAAAGTGGAGAATAGCCCGATCCCCCGCAGTCACAACTTTTTCAAAAATTAAATAAAAAATATGCTTATATATTTTTTTTTGAGACAGCTCTTACAATTAATTTTTAGATATATTTACTTGAGTCAAAAATTTAAATTTAAGACATAGATTATTTGAGATACCGTTAAAATCAAATTTCCGATGCACAACTTCAGAGCCAATGAGTAAAGCAGCAGAACTTTTAGTGAGAATAAATAGCAATTTGGAACTGATCTGGTGAAGAAGATACAAAAAAGGGTGCCTTATACTTTTCATCCACTACGCAATGGACCTTCCTCTTGACAAATTACCATGTTTTGCAACAGTCGGACAACTGATTTTTGGAATATTGACCAGCTTTTTCGTAATTTCTCCCACTGTGCAATGGTTTGAATACTTTGTTAAAAAAGTGTTGCCGACAGACATGGCAACTGAAACACACACACACACCTAATTTCAATATACCTATGCACTATATTCAAACATACGTACATATGTACGCATGCAAATGCAAGCAAAATTGTGAATGCAGACAGACCGGCAGACAAAGGATACAAAAGCAACATTATATGTACATCCATATGTAAATTGAAATGTGTATGCCGCAGCGGCAACTGCCACCAACAAACAACATAAATAGTCTGGGTGCAGGCGTGAGTTCCCCTTTGGCCAAAGAAAACATTGCTTATTTTCGAAGTGTACCCAGCAGCGAAACAACGATTGCATAACAGCGCTACCAACACCACCCACATAATTATAATATGCATGAAATGCTTCCCAAATGTAATCGATTGCAATGTATCAAATGTAAAGTGTTGATGAAAAGTAATGCAGCAGAAGCCCTCACCCCTTACCACCGATGTCGCGCAATGTTAAATGCAATGCATACTTGAATAGGACAAAGAAGAGAGCATAATTAAATGCCATTACTTGTCATCGATGCAGAGTGCATTCCATTCACTGCTGGGCACGTACTCAATACATATGTACTTATGTTTGTGTATCTACATGTGCGGCCGCTGCTCACTTTTATTGTAAGACTCATGAGTGCAATTTAAATAAATTAATTAGTTTGTATTTTTAGTTTAAGTAAAAAATTAATTTCATTCACTCCCGGCAGACAAAGATGCCGTTGGCCGATATGTACCTCAACTTGGCTGACTGAATTACAAAAAGAATGGCTCGCCAAGTGAAGTTTAAAAGTTGTAAATTGCGGCAGTCAACGGCGTGTCAGTCGGTTCGTCACTTTGCCTGGCAGCAACACAAAAGCCAGCGCAAAGTGAAAGTGAAAAGACTTGTATGCAAATAAATGTTGTAATTACTCATTATGCCAGTGTGTTAAATGCTTGAGGGTGGAGCGGGAAAAAGGAGATTGTTGAAATTTAATTTTGTGTAATGCTAAATGAAACCCATGAATGCCGAGTAGGTAAAAATTTTATTTTTATGTTTTTATTTCGTGATGTTGAACTCCAAAATAGAGTTAAATAAATCTCCAATGGTTTTTTTCAAATCTTTTATTTTAAGATTATTGATATCCAGCCAGTTCGATGAAAAAATCGGCTATAAAGATTTTTTACTAACGTATTTCTTTTGTCAAAGGAAGCTGCAAGTAAGTATATGCACATATATATTTTAAATCACGCATTTTTATATGATCCATTTGAAGGATTTGGCTTTTAATATTTAGAATTTTGAGTTAAAGTACCTTATGTAATTAACACCTGCCTCTCGTAATTAGGAATATACATATATATATATGACCATATACAGTGAAACCTCCCTTGGGCGGACACTCACCGTCAGTCATTTTTTGTCCGCCCAAGAGAGGTGTCCGCTTAATGGAAGGGAAGCTTATTTTAGAACTTTTTAGTGTTTTAATTATTTGAATAGTCACTATTTCTTATTTGAAGAAAATATATTGATATTACATCGTTCAAACAAAAATGGGCATGCATTTTTTCAAAAGTGCATATTTCATTTATGTGCGTAAGTACATATTAAGTATCTAATAACAAAATAAAAATAAATATTACATTTCAGTCCATAAACTACATAAAACCATGGATTCATACATAAAAAACTGGGAAATTGTCGATTGACGTAAGTTTTATTTTTAATTTTTTTCAGTGTCAGTACCTTTTTCATTAATAGTTTTCATATTTTTATCAGTAACAAAATCCAACCAGAAATCTAAATTTTCGGTCCATGTATTTATTACTATCTATTGTTATAAATTCATCAGAATTGGAATTGGATTCTCCAAGGGTTTCTGATAATTCAAATAACGAACCTAAACCACTGCGCAAACCAAACTCAATGTGTGCATAAAAATCCCATTTTATACGTGAAGTCCCCCTTTTCCATTTAGTAGTCCGCCTATGAGGAGTTCGCGTCCGCTCAACGGAGGTTTTTGTTTGTTTGTAATGAAAAGAAATCTTAATGTCCGTTGATAAGAGGTTCGCGTCCGCTCAATAGAGGTTTTTGTGTCAATTTTATGCAAAATAACTGTCCGCGTCCGGCCAACAGAGTGTCCGCTTAAGAGAGAGTAATTTGTTCCGAAATTTAAACTTAAAACTTGGTATAGGAAAAAATGTCCGCCCAAGGGAGATGTCCGTCTAATAGAGGTGTCCGTTAGGACAGGTTTCACTGTAATTGAGATATAGAGTACCAATTGTTAACGCAAAAGTGAAGGCAAGTATCTAGGTTTAAGGTCGTTGTGATTTTTGGATAATTATATATGGGCATTTGCAACGCTCGCAAACTGTTCAAAAAACAAGGAAAACATAATTTTTTATTAATTTTTTTGTATGCTTCCTTGGCATTTGACTAGGCATATCCATGATACAAAAAAGAAGGTAGTTCCATTTAATGACATTCGTTGTTGTTGCTAACCATTTGACTTTTAATAAAATTATGACATTTCATAAAATTCATGCTACCTGATCACCAGAGATAATATTTTTTTTTTTTGTAAAAGTAAACAAAAATGTATGAAAATGAGTGAGGTTTAGTGAAGTTATTGAACATATATGAAAGGAGGGCTGCATGACCATCCGTCACCTCTCGAATTCAAGTACAGATTTCGATCATACCTTCTAGGTAATTTTTTAACCACTTAAAGAAATTATTGTTGTTGTCATAAAGATTCTAAAATGTATGCATGAACTTTATTAGGGCGAAACGAAACTATTTTGAGCACGGAAACAAATGTTGAGTCTTCAAGTGAAGTAATGTTAAAATTTGAAGAGGAGTTGCTCAGTGAAAATGTTTTCAAACCACTTAACGATATTGAAATATCCGCAGAAGAAGAACTCGAGGTAAACTCCTTACCCTTTCTTTTTTATTTGATTTCAAATTTTTTAAGTAGCTCGCAGAAGAGCATGAAGCAGAAGATTTCATCAGTCCACTCAAAGATGTGGAATATGATGGACTTGAAAATTTTGCCGGCTACATAATTTCGAAAATGGGGTTGACAAAACTAGGCTTCAGGACGCATGTAGAAAGTGATCAAAATTATACGTATGTTAACTGTTTATCGGAGGGCGGTCTGTACAAGCCTAATTCAAGTTTTTTGCATACATTGGAAATTTTGAATTCAAAATTTGTTGAAATTAATGGTGATTCGCTAACCACAAAGCCAAAATTTTTGCAAAATCTGATGAGAAATTTAAAAGTAAATTTGGACCAAAATATTATAAAAAGATTTTATTTGGGAAGAACATTCTTTAGAATTCGATTTTTAAATCGCAAGATTAAAGAAACGAAAATTGTATATCAAAATAAGAAAATGAAAAAAATAACAACATAATGCACTAATGGTTTTTATTATAAAATAAAAAGAATAATTACAATGTAACAGTTTACATTTTATATATTTTTAATAAAAGAGGGGCAAACCACGTAAGTAAAAAAATATCAAGTACTGATTGTGAGTTTTGATTTGAAATATTCTCACATTGGTAAAAATATGGGAAAGAAAATACTCCGATGTATTGTTTTAATATTATCAAAGTGGCAAGGCCGTTGATAATACTGACAATTTATGAAACTTCAAAAAATTTTATTATCCGTCAAAAGTTGTTTATTGAAACTACCTTCTTTTTTGTATCATGGGCATATCTTTGATGCGAAAGGGATCATATTTCGATTTTATTTGTCAATATGTTAGCAATAAACATGCGGTCGCGAACGCACGAAAAATGGAAGTCGCTTTTACTGCAAATTTAAAAATTCAATATACTGCGAAATGGAAGAAAATATTCCAAAGCGATTAATTATATATTAAAGCGGAATGAAGTAACTTCCTCTTGACTAATTGCGCGTTGAAATATCTCAATTAGTTTTTTGTTTATAAGCTTAAGCACCGCTCGCGAACGTACGATTTTTCCATCATTACACAGGCCGACAAATTTTAAACAATGTTATGTTACCTAAAATATTACAGCCGATTCTTTTAGGATTTCTTCCGTATAATCCAAATCTGACCTTTTGGATATTGGATTGGCTCTAGTTT
Organism: Rhagoletis zephyria; assembly: GCF_001687245.7. Classification (NCBI taxonomy): domain Eukaryota; kingdom Metazoa; phylum Arthropoda; class Insecta; order Diptera; family Tephritidae; genus Rhagoletis; species Rhagoletis zephyria. The sequence goes on along the minus strand of NW_016157115.1, from coordinate 266,403 downwards.
TAGATCATCCTAGGTTTAAAGGTGCCGAAAACGCGTTTTTAGTCATTCTGGGGTCTCTGCCTGTTTGGGAGGATATGAAAGCTTAAACACTGCCTTTTAATAATGCAATTTCATTTTGTGAATTTAAGTCTAAAGTCTTTTAGAGGGTGAATCAATTTCAAAGTGACTTAATGTCAATTGGCATTATTTCACTATTGGATTGTGTATTATTGACAGTGACAGTAATTCCATTGACATTATTGCACGTCACCTATTTATTTGATAAATAATCTTTTTAGTCAAACTTGCTTTCATAGTTTTATTCAAAACTGAAATCGAACGAAACCGAGGCAAAATTTGAAGCACGAAACCAAAACCGAAAAACTTTGCAAACCCGAAACCAAAACCAGGGTGTTATTTTGGTTCGGTTTCATTTCTTGATTTTAATCCTTGCTAAAAATCGCAGAAATTTATAATTTTCGATATATTTATGTATGTACAGTGCAGCACAAAATTATTGGCGCAAAGAATTTCTCACTGTGTATGGAACATTTTTAATTCAAATTTGTATGAAAATATAATTATTTAAGAACACTACAACAAAGACAACAAAATCTCTAGTCTTTGTGCATGAATCAGGAAAATTCAATACATTTGCATTCAAGTTGGCATTGTAGTATAACTATTATTATTATTAGTATTATGCGCTTTATTTTCTCGAAAAAAATTTCACCTTCTTATATGGCAACATTATCAGAGTGCAACACTTTAAGGATAGAGCACGCAATATGCACGTGAAGATGCTGAGAAAAAAACACGAAATCTTAACAGCCCTGGCGTAGGACAGAATCAATTAAACATTATTTCAAGAAATGAAAACGCTATAAGTGGCAATTTGAAGTTGGTGAAAAATCGCGTATTCTTTAAGCATCCACGTCTTGAATTCTTTTTACCTCCCTTTTATTAGCTCGGGATGTAACTGTAATATTGATGCACCTAAAAGATGCAGCGATTTATATTCTCAAGTTACATACCTGATGACAGTACGAATGGAAATTATAATAGCGAGGTTATAGTTTTTTAAACTATAATTTTATTTAATGAAAACTTATTGTAGACTAATGTTTAGTCATTCAATTGTGAATATTTTCGCGGTTACTTGAATGTTGTAAGCGTTTTTTTCAGATTCGCAATCATAAAACACTATCTATGAAAAGCAAATACTGTCCACTTCGAACTTCGCTCGGCATACTAAATCGTCATTCAAAAGTATTATGTGATAATAGTAAAGTGTTTAAACGGGAATGTTTGCCAGATGAAGTTGAAATATAGTAAAAGTATTTTATAATTTCTTACCAAACAAAATATCGACTCTCACTTTTTGGCCATAAAAAACGTGATATGTCCGCGTTTAACTTTCTCCTATTTCCACAATCAGTTACTGAATCACCAAAAATGTTGAGTGATTAAAAACAACTTTTTAAAGAGCTTTTAAAATAGAAAGACAAGTTTTAATACCGAACCATAAACCAGGTATGTACACTAGGGTGGTTCAAATACAATAAAGTCAGAATTTTAATGCCGCCACCCCAAGTATTATTCTGAACCGAAAAAATATATCCCTATTTTTATTTTTGAACCCAAAAAATATTTAGGGAGTGCTCACAGCGCCCAAAGTATTCCATGTATTTTATATCGGGAAAAAACAACTTTTCGTAGAAATGGTATACAATTCTTGAATATCAATATTTTACTATCGGAAAACTGTGGTTCTCTTCAGGAGACTTGCAATATTATTAATCAATTATTTATTGAATCATTTTTTAATATTTAAGATTTTTTCTTGGGACCCCCTATAAAAAATAAAAAAATAAATTATAAAAAATATGAAAAATTGTTAAAAACCACAATTGGGTATTATTACTGGGAATCTCCTGAAGAATAGCGAAGTTTTCCGATCGGAAAATATTGATTTTCAAGAATTCTACACTATTTCTACGAAAAGTTGTTTTCTCCCCATATAAATTACATGGAAAACTTTTAGCGTTTTGAGCACTGCTCAATTTTTTTTTTATTTCAAAACAAAAAAATAGGCGTATATTTTTTCGGTATAGAAGAATCCCAGGGGGTGGCGGCATTGACAATGCGACCTTATTTTTTCACATACATTTCTGGACCACTTTAATGTACATATATGTATATGTGTGAATAGAAAGTAAAGCGTGTAAATAAAATATGTCTCTTTTACTTGCTTGTGATATAAAACATTGCATTACTTTTACTTTTCAATACACGTTAAGTCCCCCATAGCTGTGCCACAAATTTTGTCGCAAACGTATTCAGCATGCTCGTGTAATCCGATGGACATGCACATATCGGCACCTGAAATGCAAAAAAGACGTAACAAACATTGTCGCTGAAATTCAAAAAGTCGTAACTAATAAAGAATTCAAAATTAGGTTTTTGATTGATATGATGGCTTTCATAGAATTACAACTCATGCTTCATTTAATGGAAAAAAAAAAAAATTTGTTACGACTTTTTCCATTTCAGTTACGATATTGTTACGCCTTTTTGCATTTCAGGTATCGACATAACATACACAAACATATGTATTTTTGTCTTAGTTTGCAGTTGTACGCAAATTCTAAGCGCCATTTATTTTTCTACTATGCAAATACTTCCATTTCTTCTCACACAGCCACTTACATTCACAAATAGAGAGTAAACCGAGAGTAAACCTATAATGCTACACTTTACGATGCCAGATTTCACTTTTATATTTTTGTTCTGCATACTTTTGTTAAGAAGTAAGTCAACAATGCAAATGACGCATTGCATTCTGCATTTTTTGTTTTATTTCAACGCAGTGGACTGTGCCATTATTGCCACAAACAACCCATTCACCAGATTCTTTATGAAACTAAAGCTTGAAATTACAGCTTTTAGTCCAAGATAAAAGACACTAAAATACTTTAGCTAAATGCAGTTTTTTTGACCACAAAAATAAATGCCGAATTATTAGGTAAAGCTCTGTCTCTTTTTATTTTTGGTATATATATATATGGAGGCAAAAGAAAATTAGCTTCTGGGAGGCCTGCGTCTTCACCAACTGGAATTCGATCAGTGTGTGCTGCCCAATTAAAGCGACACCACAGCCATTGAGTTTGCTTGCATCCATTCTGTAAATAGGCCTCCTTCAGCACACTACCAAAAGCAAATCCCGCTACAACCTCGCCATCTCACACTAACGCAATCGCCAGCAGCGCAGACACCCAGTTAGCTCAAAAGCTTTACTCCATAAATCATAGCTGGCATTCAAAAATAGAAACACTCCCCGGTTTTGTCTTTTGTGAAGCCAATATTCTTGTGGCTTGGAAATTCCTGAAATTCTATGCATCGCTTTATTTTCGCTATGTTGATCATGCTGTGCGTTTGATTATTGCCAATAAACGCGGCATTAACTTAATCTAATTAGCTGTCACACTTTATTTGTTCGGCTTTGTTCCCATTGAGACTTCTACATGCATATGTATGTATGTATGTATGTATGTATGTATGTATGTATGTACTAAATCTAACTATGAATAGTAGCTAAATTACTTTTATATTCTAACCATATATGTACATACCTTCCACTTGAGCAGAAAAGCCGGCAACAAAGAAAATACTTAATTCAATCCCGCAGGGAATGGCAGGCATGGCTATTGAATATTGTCCAGACAATTTACAATTACATTTCGTTCTGTCTCTGTTTACTTTTTTATTTAGCGTTGTATATCTTATGGCGCGTATGCTATGAAATTTCATCTATTCGAATTGAAATGCTGCTGAAATGATTCATCTGTTCGATTTTTTCCAACCACCGTGTTTGGCTGGCTGGCTTACTTGCTAGCGCGATGGAAGAGCAACTATGTAGTTCGAGAGCTAAGCAAAACATCCCTCAATACAATATTACCTAAATTCATCTGCAGTTCACGTGTTTTTCAACCAAAGCCACGCACAAGTATTGCGTTTATTCACACATTTCGCAGCATCGTAATTTTTCAACAGTTTCCCTCGCCGCTTTAGCTTTTGCTACTTATGTTCACTCTGTATTTTGCACCTTGCCCCTTACCTAGCCAGCCTTTGCGATTCTGCTGCGTACACGTACTTTTACCCTTGGCTTCGTTGTGGGTATTACTCTATAACATACATTGGCACTGACTACGTGGTTACGAATGAGCGTTTTTGCATTGTTAGCATTCGCACGTAAGGCACCCTGGAGAATAGTAATTTCGCTCTACTACTACCACCTTTAGTGCATTTTTCGATTTTTCTATTTTCTTATTTGGTATAGCGCAACTAATAGATAGTGGATACATTGTAAGCTCATTCGACACAGCTATTAAGGTGTGTTTCAGCAATCTTTTTGACACTTTTTCTTTCGGGAGACGTCATCAGTTATCTTTTGGAGTTTGCGTTTTTCCCGTCTTCATAGTTTTTCTTTTGCTTTTTTGTTTTTTTTTCTTGGTTTAGATTCATTGAACATCGGGAGAAGCTTGCCAACATTAGCATTTTTCTGTAGTTTTCGATGCTTTTGTGATTTTTTTTTTAGAAAGTCTTTAAAAGTGCATAGTGTTGTAGAAAATAAAAATTTTTGAAATAATTCGAATACACCCAGCAGACAATTTTTGTTGCCGGCAAGCAGAAAACGTGTCGCTCTCGGAAACAAATTTATTCCTGGTAATATCGCAATCGTATTGATTCTTCATTACCGGTCGCTCTGAAACGTCCGCCGAAGGCAACTCGCTTGGTCGAGTCGTTTTCTTATTACCTGAATGGGTCGTTTCCATATCGGTTTATTATTGCTACAGGCGATATTTGGAATAATTTTATTGTTTTTAATTCCTCATTTAAATTTTATATTTTATAAAATTTTTTAAAAATGAAATTAACTATTTCTCTCGCTATTGGGAATCTTATTTTTTAAATCCTATCTTTTACATAAAATAGATGCTTTCGGATAATACCCTAACGCGAAAGACATCAGTTTGGAAATTTTTGCTAGCCTTGATTACCGATTTTTCACCATGGCAATAAATCGGCGAGTCGCCAATTTGTTGCCTATTTCTCTCTTTTTGCAAGGTGGGCAGGAAATCATAGTATACAGGAAAGATTTTTTAATGGGTATATGAGCAAATCTCACGAGGTGTTTCTTTTTAGTGTCACTCGCTTCTCACGGCAGAAGAAAGCGCTGAAACATTCTTCTTGCACTTATTTCAAACAACGGAGTNCTCTTAACAATAAATAAGACCATGGGCGTAGCCAGGTAGGGGCAGGAGGGTGCTCGAGCCCCCCCCTAACTTTCAAAATTTCCTTGTATATATATAAAATAGTCCCCTGAAATGCCAGCTTAATAGGGTCGAGCCCCCACCCCCCTAAATTTCATTCTGGCTACGCCGATGCTGAGACTAATAGCTATACATAATACAAATTACGATACTGGTAGCCATGGCTACTAGACCCCAGTCGCCATACATAATAGGGCCATAAAATTCCATTCTTACAATTTTTATTGGAAAACTCGAAATTCATCCCTCAAATACGTGAGAAGGTAATATATATCTGCATAAGAAATACTTGTAGAAATCTCCCACGTCAATATTTAATTACTTTTAAAGAATATGACTTTTAAGCAGGGATGGAAAATAATCATAATTTTTTAAATTTTAACCAAAAAATCATTAAGTTGTAATCGGCGTAAAACAGTTTTAACTATACTGACGTATTTGTGTTCGTACGTCCTACTGTAATTTGCAATGATTTTTATTTTTCGAGTTTAACCAATGAGATGTTAATAATTGATATTTGAGTTTTATTTTTTCGCTTAATTATTATTACTCAATTCTTATTTTTTCGATCGAAAGTAATGATCATTTGATGATTTTTATTTTTTATTTTGCTCAAAGATAATAATTACACTGGATCACAAATTTTAGTTTTGTTTTTGTTCTCCAGACGGCACTTTCCAATTCCTATGTAGAATTGCTCGGTGATTCCGAAAATCGAGTTAATTTTTTTTCTATGTATACGTTTTTGAGATATTTGCAAATAATTATTATGCAGTCGTGATACGAAATACGGCAGATGATAGCCAATAAAATTCTCCATAAACCGTGAATACATATGTACATCACTTTTCAAACTTCAACAGGGGAAAAATAAAAAAATAACGAATATTTTGTTTTTTTTTATTTTTTTGATAATTGTATTGTATTATAACTATCAAAATCGATAATTAAACTCTGTCAGTGGATATGTCAATGTCATTAAGGCTTATTAACATTTACTTTTTTAATGTTGCTATTGAGCTTTGTTAGGAAAAATTTAAAAAGAAACAAAGTCTAAGCGGTAGAAGTGGTTTAGCCCTTAAGAATAAAAAAAAATACAAAAATGTCTGAAACTTTGTCGAAATTATAGGAGCACCTGCAGTCATTTCACTCATAGTAACATCCAGATACATATGTTAAAATTATTTGTAAAATACAAATATGTACGTAAAAAAGTATTTAAAATACAAATACAAACTATTGTTTACAACTAATCTGTAAATTCAAAATATGTATTCTTAAAACGCAAATACATTTGAGAATACTTTTGAAATCACGTGCTTACATACAAAAGGTCGTAACTAACCACAAATTCTTTATTTGTGCAGAAGATATCCGAATATGATGAGCGAAATACTTGAGAGAAGACTAAATGAGATTTTCAAGTGGGTAAAGAATGTGGTGATGCAAATACAGTGTTGCCAGGGCTTCGGCATGAGAAAACGTCCATCTTGGTCTGAAAAAACGTCATTTCCTACCCAAAAACGTCTTTTTTTAAATAAATGTACAAAAATTTTTCTAATTAAACTTTTATTGCATACAAAGGTACATATGTACGTAAGGTATATTAAAATGGCATATCGACAGAGCACATTTAAAATTCATTGTAAACTGGTTTGAGATCGTTAATATAAAAATCATTTTATACATACACTTGTGATCAGCTGATTAAGTCATCAACATTTGGATCGATTTTGGCGGTTTCTCTTTTGTTTATTTAATGTTTATTATTTTTTCATAAAAGCCAAGCTCATTATATGACAAACAAAATATAAATCCACATTTCAAACTTTGTGAAAAAATTATAAAAATCTGCAAATTTTCAGCTAGATTTTCAACTTTTTATTCAGATTTTTTAGAATTTTTTTGAGTATGCAGTTTGATAGCCCATCAAAATTTAAGGGCAGAAATGTGCAAGTTTAAAGAGGCTACATAACCGCGTTGACATTTGGTTAGGGGCTCGGTTATCGAAAATGGTAAATTACGCTCTGCTAAGAAGGAGCATAGCAATACTTCAGCCTTTTTTGCATTTATTACGTTTTCAATAAAGCCTTAAAAAAGTTGCCTACTTTTTTCTGACGTTTTATGCTGCACATCTTTTTTGATGCTCTTGTGAGCGTGCGTGTTGCCATAGATCGACTCTTCCTGATTTGACTTTTAATGTGCTATTACAAACATTACAACAAGCCTCACAACTTCAAGTGTTTACATAACCAGCCTTTGAACACGGGATCCTTAGTACAAGAATTCAAAAAATGCGCGTAGGCTTAGTTTGCAGCAAAACACAAAGATTGTAAAGATTTATTAAGAAAATAATTCAAAATCAGTTCTACTTACAAGATTTAGTAACAAAGAAAAATTACGGGGAAGTTAAAAAACGTAATTTTTTACACAAAAAACGTCCAAACGTCAACAGGATACAAAAAACGTCCAAATGACGTTAAAAACGTCAACCTGGCAACGCTGTGCAAATATTAGTAAATACATACTACGCTTTCCCCGAAAACATTAACGAAGTATCTCGCAGCTATAATAGACAGTAAACTTACGTTTAGATGTGGTGGAAAGAGTTAAGAAAGCATTCACTGTATTAAGTAAACACTAGGAAAATGCTTCTTAAGATATGGGGCTTAACTACCCAATTTGCACATTGGATCGGTTTTTAGTGTGCTGGTCGGTATAAGCAAAAATCTAAAACCAGAAAGAAACTGATACGTACCCAGTGGCGGATTTATAGTATAAAGATTTATATAGAGTATAGTTAATAACATAAATTTCAATATTACTATTTAATGCTAATCGTTCCAAAACTGGTACTTTTACCTCAAAATATTTCTCTTATCGGGAAAAGGCGGAAAATTCTGAATTGCCTAGAGGGGGACAAATATTCAAATCCGCCACTGTAGGTACCTGTGTTTATAATAGGTGTTGTTTGTTTCACTCCAACTGCAGCACTCAAATTTTTTACCTGTATCCAATCGACTTTGTTTCAAAGAAGTCGCCACCAAGATGAACCAATAGTGAACCTTTGAGTGAGTGCTAAAATATATGCATACTCATGTACGATAATGCAGATACAGTATGTATGAACTATGTATGCCTCAAAAGATAGATTACTCTTTGATTGGCAAAACTAGGCACCAGTAATTGGTGTATATGAAATAACAACTATCGGTCAAGCTAACTAAGAAACCTAAGGGCCGTTTAACACAAATCGGAGGTAGAATACAAGGACTGCTTTATCGATCACATGTTATGTGTATGATTTTGAAAACGTCGATAATGATGTTTAGCTGATAGGTAGTGATAACCAGTTATTGAACAAACGACTCTAAATGCAGTTAAAAATGCATATATAGGTTTCCTACTACAAAGCTTATAAACAATCGTAAAAGAAAATGAGCCGTATATTTAGCGCAAATAAGTAAGTACTCATAAAACTTGAGTACTTTCCTCACTATAAACTTGTGAAAATCAAAATTTATATCAAAAATTTAATTACGCCGTTAGGTAGAGAAAAGCAATTATTTACATGTTAGACACATGAATTACAACATTCATACTACATACATACTTACTTTGTACTTCATTTGCGCCAAACGAATTTTGTTAATAAATTTCTATGTTTACTGGTGCCAAATTATTCGCTGGAAACGAAGGCCAGTTGGTGTGTAAAGTTGTATGTACATAGATGTTAAATATGGCATTTGGAAATTTAATTTATTTTAACGAACACAACCGCACATGCACGCCGCAAGCAATAAAACTCAACTTCAAATTTGCATAAGTTAATTATATGCACTGGCAGAGAATTTGCTCAATCAACAGAGCCCAAAGGAATGGAGAAAGGCAAATAAATAAATGAATTATTGACAGAATGAGCGTTAAACTTTAGTGATGAAATACTGCAAAATGGACCATAGGATTTTATTGCAGCCAATTTTCCGCAAATAAATATCTTACTTAAGAAAAAATTTAATTCATAAAATTAAGCTGGCATTTCAGGGTACTATTTTATATATATATATAAGGAAAATTTGAAAGTTAGGGGGGGGGGCGCCGAGTACCCCCCTGCCCCTACCTGGCTACGCCCATGGTATGTAGCCCACTGATATTTAATAACAACCGAACAGGTTATGATTTACAATACTCGCACCTTAATTTAGCAGAGAAGCCATGCAGTAATTGATAATGTATACTATCAAAATTGATAAGCTTGGGTTTTTTGTTGTTCGATGCAAGCATAGACCATGACGTCCTTACTTATTAATTTTTCATTACGCATCGCCGTTGCTCTTTTGCCGCATAAGATGTCACGCAGTTTGACAACAGCGTGCTGAACATGGATTACCAAATACCCGCATATTTCGTGCATTGCAAAAAAAAATGAAATTTAATGAAAAAATATACACACAAACATGCATGCAAAAGTAATGTGTACATAAGGACACTACACTGGCTTGAGAAAAAAAAATTGCTTGCGAAAAAAATCGCTTGCATAAGCGAAAGCATTAATTTTTAAACGAATTTTAATTCAAAATTAATTTCCTGTTGTTTGCAATGCGATCCTTTGTGTGAATCTAGGTGCATATGTATGCATCTGTGGAAGTGCCCGAATGTATATACATATATGTATATGTACATATTTGCTGGTGTGGCTGGAACGTCACAAACGGCACGTCGCCAAACGACAGTTATGACAACATTGACGCCACATGACAGTCCCCGCAAGCCAACCGCGCCGCATCACCTTTCGTGTCCCAACAAAGCTCGCACGCATTGCGACCGCATATCTGTGACGAACGGTGACATGAAGCCAGGATATGGTGTTCCTATGCGATTGTCAGCGTGCATAAATGTAAATGCAAGGCAGGGTGCATGCGTGATAATACATATACACAGCATAAATGTATGTGATACGAACGCAATAATTAATAATGTATGAAAATTTCTTTCCGCTTATTTTTTCCCTTTTTTAATTTTCGCGATGACTGCTGGTGAAAATTCCGCAACTGCAAATGTGCTTCGTGCAGGTTCGAAATTGTAAGTAGATATGTGTTTATGTACATTAGACTGGTTGAAAAAAATGTAGTATTTCTTGTTTCGAAATCGCTTGTGAAATATTTTTGAGACAGTGAAAAAGACGCCTGTCAAAAGATTCAGAGGTCATTCGGCTCGAATTTCTATTTCATACAGATAACAGGAAGAAATTGTTTCAATTTTAAAATTTTATCATACCTTGACAAGTTTTTCCTACATATTAATTTACATTTTGTTTTACAAATACATATATATTTAATGATAAGTTTTACAATTTTGCCGAAAATTTAAAAAATTTTAAAATTTTGTTTTTGTTCGACTTCAATCTTAAATAACTTATGGAGGTGTGAATTTATGTAAAAATCATGACACTTTTAAACGGTCTTAAATTTCGCTCATTACAATTCAGTTAAAAACGAGTTAAAAAACTTCAAATTTAAAAAAATAATTTCCTGTTTTATGTATGTGGAAAACAGAAATTTGCGATGAACCCGGTATACTAATGGCTACGCTTTTGACAGGCGTCCTTTTGCACTGTCCCAAAGAGCCTTTGGGGAAATTTTTTTAATTTCTTTAGCAGGGATGTAAAATAATCATTATACTAAATATTTTTACCAAAAAAAAAACAATAAGCTGTAATCATCGTGAAGCAATTTTTACTATAGTCACCTATTTCTGTTGGTACATCCTACTTTAATGTACAATGATTTTTATTCTTCGAGTTTGACCAATAAAGACTAAAAATAATAATTAATATTTGAGTTTTATTTTTTCGCCGAAATCAAATCAATCAAAAATAATGATTATTTTATGATTTTTATTTTTTCGCTCAAATATAATAAGTATAATTGAGTTTTATGTTTTAAATCAAGAATAATGATTACTCAAAAAACTCAAAAGCTATACCAGTGGGATTTACGACGTATCCTTTTCAGAGGTAGCGACACCCTAATAAAAGGAATAAGTCCCAAAATTTTCAGGTCAAAATTTCAGTTCGTTGCGTCTGAATGGCCTTTTAATTTTTATAAATAATCATTATATTTAAGTGGAAAAATAAAACTCCATAATAAATAATATCTCTCAGCGAAAAAATAAAAATCAAAACATAATCATTACTATCGAAAAAATAAAAATCAAAACATAATTACTCCCGTTGAGCGAATAAATAAAACTCAGTAATAATCATTATTTTTGAGCAAAAGAAATAAAAATCATGAAATTAAAAGCTAAAAAAAGGCTGATTTAAGTTATTTTACTCATAATGGTTGCCGTCCCTGTTTTTTAATCAGCCTATTGTGTATCCATACATACTTGGAGTGCCTTTTTGTGTTTATGCGAAAGCGTATGACATATGAGCCAACGAGATGACAAGTTTGCATTATTTTTGTGGAAACTACCGCATTTTTCACATTTTTTAAATGATTTTTTTAGTTTTTTTTCTTTTTTGATTGCGCATTCTCTGTGTTAATGCTTACGTTTTGTTTACGTACGCACCAATATCGTTCGTTCTTGTATGCATGTAAGTAGGTTTTTTTACATACATGTATGTACATGTAAATACATGTACGTACAAATGTAGTTGCGTACATTTTAATGCGACTGTCCTTTGCTTGTTTTATTTTACCATCCATTTCATGAAAGCATTGGGGGGACTCAGACCATTATCATACCCGTAGGCATGAGTATTTTTTTTCCTTCCATACAGTGGGTTCATTATGAAAAAGGGAATTTTTAGAGAGTTGAAATGACCGTCTAGAATTTAAATTCCTATGCACATATGTATACTGAAAGGTAGATGCTAGTAATAGTGTCCTTAGAAGCTGTTTGTAAGATAGGTAGGTTAATTAGTCGTCGCAGTTGGAGACACTTTAAAATTGCGTTTGTACGATATTTTGAACGGTAAAGCTACTACTATACGGATACGGTTTATTTTAATTCCCCAGACTTACTCAGGGTTGGTTCTGAAGAGCCAGACTAAATTCTTCAATATCAGCATCACCAAAGTTTCAAACATTTTGGTCCTATGGTTTCTTTATTGCAGTCTTTGCTACAGCAATTTTGTCTGTAGTGTCTGTAGGCATTATGTTCAGTATGGCGTTAAACCCCAGGAGAGGAGGGGTTCGAAATATACCACTGATACCAGTGAAGCCGCCCGTGGTACGAGCTCTAACTGCCTAACGTTTGTAGCTCCCTCTTTCCATTAGACGAAAACTCTGTAAAATATTAAGAGGATTCTCTAAGTCAAGGCAAAGCCCTTGTGCATGTATTGAACGTCAAAAACCGGTTTCCTTATGGAATTGACGGGGCAGCCGGTAGGTTTTTTAGGTGTGGTGTGTTTTAGAACGAATTTCCGTCATTACTTTAGGAGTAAGCAGAATTAATATCTGTATGTAAAAGTGCACTCAATTAAATTCAGAGAAAAATTACTCTATTTCCTTCCTCGAATGGACTCTTCGCATCTGAGTTGAAAATAAGCGAGAATATTTCTTAAATCAAGTGTTTATTTCTAGATTATGAGTGTACAAACGCACAAATCTGGCACTAACTTTAAAAACTTCTTGACGGGCAGATTACTCTTGCCTCCCCAAGCGATTATTTTTAGCACGTTGTGTCAACCCTATTCTCCGTTAACACCTAAATCAGATATTCCAGGTCGGACTGGAACTTAAATATGTTCTCATGGATTCGACGATTTCTGGTTAATATCCGCAAAGGAATAAAAAATAGTCCATCTCACGCGACCTTTAATCCTGAATAATGAAAATATGGTCACGTTCTAGGTATAAATTGCGTAAAGGTAACAAGCACGAAAGAAAATGTTATATAGTTAACTCTCTAGACTCAAGACGAAGGCTAGAATTTAAGCTCCTACAACACTGATTTGACTTCTCTAAAAGAAAGTTAGAATCGTATGAGGGATAAGCCTTGAAAGCCGGCATGCTAAAGTTTCTAAGTAAGCATATTTATTAATTTATATAAATGCTTATTTAATAATTAAAAAAAATAAATTAAAAGATGAGCCAGGCATCATTTTAATAAAAAAATATGCTTCATTTTGAATAAAACGCCATTAATATGAAATATTCGTTAAATAATTACTTTATCAATTACACAGTACGACGCATTCTCCCCCTCAAACCGCCCTGCAATCATTTTTCATACAGCAGCATCCTGAGCAAAAAGTGGCAAAGTGTTGCCATTTACATTTTTAATGAAGATGCGGTGCAAAAATAATTATTAACTGAATTGTTTACATAGAGCCATGAATACGGTGGAACAAGGGAAAACGTAAAACCGCGAAGATAGCACCGTCATAGAGAGAGTGGGCAGCGTTAAGAAGGGCAATGCGTTGTGGCAGTTGACCAACGAAGCAGAGCGGATGGCCACAGTATTCATCTTGTTTGCGGGTGGAAACGAGAAAAGTTTTTTGTTTGTATTTATCGAGAAAACACATTAATAAAGTTTAAGGAAATTTAAAGCACCAAAGCAACAGCGAAAATTCGTTAACTGTATGCGAAGCATGGCAAAGTAAAATTATGCGAAAATAATTGTCTCTGCCACTGAAAAAATACTGTTATCAAAAATAAATTGTTGTCGGTTCTATTGAGACTTAGTGACTTCGAGCTTAATCGAAAAACCAAGTAGGGTTTAATTATATATTTTTTTAAATTGTGAATTATTTGTACACTGAACCAAAAGCACAATGGTTTTTTCAACCAAGCTATGGTTTGATTTTTTCATGGTCAATAAGCCGATTGTAAGAAATGTGATTCAAGTTGAACCTTTGAGAAGAAATTCGTATGTATGGCAGTGGCTGAACGAGCAGAGGTGCTTGCTGTTATTTTTTGGCTTCCAGCAGTACGAATGTTGTCAGCGCGATACGCAATTTTTATTATACCCGAGCGCACTTGTGCACAAGGGTATATTAATTTTGTTCACATAACGGATGTTTGTAACAGCCAAAACGAATCGAGATAGATATAGACAAATGTATACATAAATGGTCAGAATGAATAGAGAAATCGATTAAGCCATGTCTGTCTGTCCGTCCGGCTGTCCGTCTGTCCGTCCGTCCGTCTGTCCGTCTGTCCGTCCGTCCGTGTACACGATAACTCCAGCAAAAATTGAGATATCTCAACGAAATTTGGTGTGTAGGTTTCCGTTAGCTCAAGGTAGGTTGGTATTGAAAATGGGCGAAATCGGACTTTAACCACGCCCACTTCCCATATAACGGTAATTTCCAGAAATACGAAAACTGCGATATTTTAGTAACTACTGAAGATAATTCACTCAAAATTGATATTTACAATAATTTTCAGACGAAAAATAAGAATATTATAAATTTTTGGAAAATGGGCGTAGCCACGCCCACTTATGGTTACATGTGTATATCTTGGTAACCGCTGCACCAATTTCTTCCAAACTTGGCACAGTTGTTGGCCTTGGTACAGCATACTAAATGGCCGAAAATTTAAAAAATCGGACAATAACCACGCCCACATCCCATATAACGGTAATTTAGAGAAATACAAAATCTTCGATAAATCAGTAAATATTAAAGCTCACTTATTCAAAATTGATGCTCGCAACAATTCTTTACCAAGAAATACGCTTGTGGTAAAATTTTGGAAAATGGGCGTGGCACCGCCCACTTATGATCACATATAAGTATATCGGTAACCGTTCTACCAATTTGTACCAAACTCGGTATTTTTATTGTGCTTGCCACATAAAAGCAAAACATTGAAAATTATTGAAATCGGACTAAAATTACGGCCGTTTTTCAAATAACGGTAAATTTCAGAAATGCCTGAAACTGCAATATTTCGAAATTTAAGGACGCTAATTTACTCAAAATTAATACTTACCATCTAGCGGTAGGTTTCGGAAAGGTGAAAAACATATATTTAATATTTGCGCCGGGTATTTAATGTTCGGCTCCGCCCGAACTTAGACTTTCTTACTTGTTTTTTTTCTGTGTTTGGTTTTTCTTAAATACGAAAAAGCCTCTGTGAAGTGCAGCACCAAATCAAATGACGAAGAAAGTAGATTCAGCTTGAACAATTGAAGACACATTTATAAAGCGGCTATAGCTGAATGTGTAGAGATGCTTGCTGTTACTTGCTAATCCCGTCAGAGGCAACATGTTAAAATGATAATAACAATTTTTGTTTTATATCTCCGAATTATGAAAAAGCATCTGTGAAGTGCAGAATATAATCGTATGCAAACGAAAAAATCGACAAGCAAAAGTTTGGTTAATGTGAACAAAATTATGGTTAATATTACCAATCATTGTTGAAAATATCAACCAAGGCATTGTTAATATTAACCAAAAATCACGTTCAAGTTTGAATTTGGTAATATTAACCAATTTTTCTCACAGGGTATAGTGTTTTGTTTTTTTTTTCAAAAAAATTGCAATACAATAAATTTTATTGTATTTTTTAAACAAAGTACCATTTTTGTTTTTTTTTCACAAATGGCTTATTTCTATAGCTTATGGTTTATTTTTCATCATTGAACGCACTCTGGTTCGCCTTGCATTTTTGTCGGCAATAACACAAATTTACAGAAATGAAAAAACTGTCCGTCAGCGTTATTTTTATATGCATTGTAATGTAAAATTTCCCGCTGAATCCGAATACGAAATTAAAATGTAAGAGAATAGAAACATTTTTGAGACATAGCCGAATTTCGGGTTTTTGTGATATGAAAAAGTGCACTAATTTAATTATTAATTTTTATGGACAATTCTCCGCTGAATCCAAATACGAAATCGGAGTACAAAAAAGTAAAGCAGTTTTTGAGATTTAGCCAAATTTCGAGTTTTTTAGATCTGAAAAAAGTGCACTCACTTAATTGCAATTTTCTTTGGCCTGAACAGTGAATCGTCGATTTATCTTGAATTCATATTGGATAAAAAACTAAACTTTGCACAGGACACATTTGGAGGTGTGCGGCAGCTATCAAAACGCGAATTCTGGTATAGTTATTTCTTCAAGAAAATTTACAGCAACAGCGAAGCACTTTTTCCGGGCACCGTAAGCCAATCCGCACATTAAGTGCCGAATCATAGTAGTGTAAAAGGTTCGGCGTACTAAAGTATGAAGCTTTTATGCCGAACACATATACTTCAATAACGATTTATAATCATGTTTTCGCCTAGTCATAAAAGCTTCATGACCAACAGTTCGAAAAAGTAGAGGATTTCATTTACTTGGGAACCAGCATTAACACCGGTAAAAATGTCAGCACAGAAATTTAATCTAGAAATCACTCTTGCCAACAAGTGCTTCTTTGGACTGAGTATGCAATTCTGAAGTAAAGTTCTCTCTCGACGTACGAAAACCACACTCTATAAGTCACTCATGATACCCGTGTTTGTACAAGGCGCAGAAGAATGGAAAATGACAGCATCCGATGATGCGGCTCCTGGGGACCTTGGGTAGAAAGATTTATGATGCAACGATGAGCTGTATGAGCTTTATAACGACATATACATAGTCGAGCTTAGTCATGTCATTCGAATGGATACCAACGCTCCTGTTTTGGAAGTATTTAACGCGGAACCCGTGGGAGTAGCAGAGGGAGAGTGAGTGTGCTCACTAGCAGCCCCTTCAACCTATACCGACCTCAGGCCTTCTTAAACGCATCGTTGAGGTGTTGCGATAGATAAGGAAGCCAAGGCTTCCTGCTCGTAAATTTTATTTTACCTCAAATGTTGTGAAAATAAAATTAATAAAATATCTTCTCCGTTGAATATACAATTTGATCGCGCGAAAGTATTGGTTGTGCCAATGGTGTGTCCGTTAATGTAATTACAGTGTTATCTTGTAACTCAAAAAAATGATTAAATGTAAAAATATAGATTGCATTAAAAATAGGATTCAAAAAAGGATGGTCCTTCTTTAAAGTTTTTAGAAGAAAAAGTTCAGAAAATAATTAATTCGAGATATGTATTTTTGCATAATTCACAAAAGGCTTCATGGAATTGGTAACGCGATCCAAATCCTATAAAAGGAAAAATTCCCAATTTAAACTTTCATTAATTCGCGTTGAGCCCTTTAATCGCATTAGTCCGGTTTCTACTTAAATATTCGCTTAGCATATATTTCGCATTACCACTTTCATTTCGCAATTTCCTTCGCCGCTCTTCGTTCGCCTTTCATTTCTAATTAAAGCAGCGCAATGGCAGCGGAGCACCAAGCAAAATACTTATGAGTCAGTTCACCTAAAAGTATACCAAATCGCTGCAACGGAAACAACAGCGCACCAGAGGTTACACTGAACCACACAGAAACAGGATTCTGCGGCCTGTCTGCAAATGCACTTTTCATCGTTTCTAGTATTTTCTTACGAAACTTACTAGCACTGATGCTTATGCCGGCTGTGACCACAAAATTGCTTTACCAAATTTCTCCGCTTTCTCTTCCAAGTTTGCCTTTTCAGCTGATGGCATTCTGTGCGCGGGCATCAGTGAAATTACACTTTTCCTTTAGCTCATTGAAGCGCGAGTGTACACAGGAGGAGGCTTCTGCAAGCCTGCAACATTCCAGGGCTGCGCCACTTTTATCCCAGTTCCACCGAGAACGTTCACCCCAAATACAAACAAAGGGAGGGTAGCGAACGCTGAGAGGGTAAGAAACTGAGCAGCAGCAAGCAACAGAAAGCCCGTTTCGTCATTTCTAACGCACGCATTCACCTTTCTTATTCCCTTGCAATCACATTAGGTTTTTAACCCCCTTTCCGCTGGTTGAACTGCGTAGCAAGTACTCGTAGTTAAATATTTAAAAATTGTGCCTGCGGCTCTGAAATAATAAGCATCAGGAAGCTGCGGTATCCGCACAGGACCGCTGTTGTTCGTGAACGCTACAGAACAACTGGAAACTAAGCCAACCCGCAAACCGAGCTAACACCGAGATCACAAACTTGCTTGAACCGAAACGGACAGACTGGCGGACGTGCTCTGGCAGCAATGACACGACGGAAGCGGTTGACGGAAGCGGTCGGCGGTAATAGTATTGGTATGGCTGTAGCTCTAAATGTACCGGCTAGTAATGGAATGAGTGGTCATTGTTGTAAAGCTCGCGGAAGGGGTCGGTATGGGCTGTTAATCGCGTTGCGTTTTCATAACTCATTTGGTTTTTTATTCGCGTTTGGTGCATCGTTGGCAAACTTTTTAGAATTTCTACTTCGACTGGTCTTTTCGGACGTTATGTGGTCGTGCTCCATGCAACAATGGATGAACGGAAATTCTCGCCTTCCTGTTTGCATAAAACACAAAATGTAAATGTATTTCACTGTAATTTGAAGTTTCCGCGCAAATGTGCCAGCAGCTATTGACAAGTGGGCTGATTGTTAGAAAGGGTGTGAACGATTGCAATGCGGCTGTGAGTGAAAAACGTGAAATTAGCGATACAAATGCGCGCAAATGCTGCAAAAGTCGCTAAATTACGGAAGCTGAAGGTGCGAGTGTGGGCGCTGAAGTAGGCGTAAGTTTGGCACTGCTGCAGCAATTTATGTTGGCAGTAATCACTGTAGTTGTGCATTGCGTTTTGGTCGCGCAAAACTTCCGACAAATTTATAGCGTTGCCATATTTCTACGCAAATTATGCGGTCGAATGCGAGCCAGCTGCGAAAAGTTGCGCAATACTCAACATTTGATGCAAATAAATGTTAATTATACTTTTGCAAGTATCAGAGTAGTTGCAGGGCAAGGTCAGAAAACCCACGGTTGTTGCGTGGGGAGTCTAATATATAGCATCATGAAAAGTAAAACAAAAATATATATGTAGTAACGTTTACAATTTGCAACCATTCAACGAACGCACGCAAGCTTTCTCAGTTGTTTGACCATTAGCTGTGGTAGAGAAGGGTTGTATTCTTTTTTTTAAGAAAAGCAGCGGGAAAAATTATTTTCCAAGGATGGAATGGAGTAAAGTGGGACTTCTAAATATGCATTTACAGTTGGTCGAGTATTCTCAAGTATTAAGTAAGCAACCCAAGTGCAGGACGCGGGGTATTCGATTTTACTATCCCCTAAAGTCTGCTGTAGGCTGGTTCTGGGTGCAATAGTCCATGGAGGGCAGGTTTAGGCCGCCATTATCCAGGTAGTGGTCAAAATAGCGGCCCGATAGTGGCCTAAATCGATACTTTGCATTCGGTTCAAGAAGCTCACGATTTCCAGTGTTCCAGTGTATCCGTTCGGGGCGAGCTAATTGTGAGTACTCTTCCAGTAATGGGACGTGCGCTGGGTTCGCGACCGGCCACGTCACAGCCAACTCCAATGAAAGGTACAAGAAAGCTCCGACGAGACACCTGTCTTTTAAGAAGACCACTGTAACCGAACAAAGGGCTACGATTTGCGGGCATGCACCTGCAATGCCCTGACCCTTAATGCGGAATGTAGATCTGTGCGCGCTTGGTGATCTCAATGCCAGGGTAGGCAACGAAGGGATTAATGACCTTGACGTCGCCGTCCTCTAGCGGACTGTTCGCCGGAACCCTAATATTAGTAGTATGAAGTACTAGGTTCTATCATAAGAAGATCCATCAAGCTACGTACCTGATTGTCTCCAGATAGACATCCGAGAAACCAAATCGATAATGTTGTGATAGACGCAAGGAAAACTCAACGCCGAAAAGCTGCAATCTCTAGAGATGGCCAATTTATTCGCCACTCGATACTCACACGTATACTCAGAGAGCACTCTTCAACAATCCTTGGCACCTTGGCAAAAAAACAACTGGCGTGCTGTGCTGGACTCGGCCATAAACGTTTAGGCGGTAACAGTGCCAATCAATAAAAAGTGTGCTGCGTCAGCTTACCATGTGATGAGGCTGTAAGCGGTTGTCGGTCATGTAGCAAGCGAATGTTATATAAACTTGTACTTAGACAATATGACACCACGTGACACTACGTAAAACCAAGCTCAGATAAAAAGGAAAACATTTCCTCGGATGAGACCTTCTTTTTTTATGACGGTCACGATGATGATTTGGTATTATACCTATATCTGCTGGCTACTTAGTTGAATATCTCGGGATGTCTAAGGGTGACATAACCGTAACTCAAGAAATGCGATGCTAGTTGAAATGTATACTTGGGTCCGACCAATTAATCGGCATCGGCATTCTTCATCGGAATTTCTTTATATATGTTCAGTGACAGAAAACAGCCAAGATCAAAAAACTTTTGCAGGCAGTTCACAAAAATTATAATTTTTTTGTTGTTTTGTTTTGTTTTGACGGGATTTTATAGCTGCTTAAAACTTGCACTTCATAATACTAGAATTAAAAGGTCTACAAAACTGCATACCAAAATTCTGATTAGCAGAATCTTTCTAGTTTTTGTACAAAGGTTGAAATTTGAATTTATATGGAGTTTTTTTGTATTCCAGCTAGACTTTTATAAAAAAAAAATAATAATAAGCATTAAATAATTAAAAGACAAATTCCAAATGCCAAAACCGGTCAAAATATCGCAATTGTTTAAGTTTCTGGACCACTATACATACCTAGCATATAAGTTCTCATGCATTGAGAGCAAAAAAGTGTAGTTTAGTACAAAACGAAATGAAATTTTATGTTCCTAAATATTTCTTGCTTAACACCATATAAAAAGTATTTTATGTAATGTACATAAATGCGATATATGTAAATATATTTTTAAACATACATACATATGTATGTACATACATAAATGTGTATGTAATGTTGCATAACAAGCCAACTAATTCAATTATTTGTTTTCTTTTGTTTTGATATATTCATTTGTAATTTTTTAAGGAATCAGCATCGGCATCGGCCGATTTTTTCCTATAAGCCGATTAATTAGCATCGGAATCGGTACCTGAAAAACTGGAATCGGTGGGACCCTATTGTATACTATAAGTGTTTGTTTGTCGTTGAAAGAGAGACTTCGTCGCCAAATATTGTTGGACAAGCATCTCGCTATAGGCCATATCAATTTGCTGGTATGTCCTATAATGGACTGAAGCTGATGATAATAACTTCGCCTTAGTATTATGTAGGTCTATGTTTTAGCATGAAACGATCTATCAAGCTACCTACCTGGCTACAAAGACCGAGCATAACGCAAGCTTTAGTAGCGTCGTATCAAAAGTTTGTGCAGCTACACGAGCCAGTCTCGGTAAATGGCAACCGTTTGAAATGACACGAATGGAATTGAAATATATTTTATATATACATATGTATATCGTCCCTTTTCTGCTTAAACTTGTATCTGCAGAGTCAGTTTAGACTGTGTTAGAAACCTTTTTTTTATTTTCTTCAAATAGGATACAATAAACTTATTTTTTACTCAATATTGCTGGTTCTACTAACACTATTAAGAACTCAAAAGTGTTTGTGTTATTTTCAAATGGTGTGACGCTTCAACTGTCAGATGCATAGTTAACCCAGAAATGGCACCATGTTTTCAACCCACGTCAAAAGGTGAAAAATATTCCCGAGAGGAATGTGGAGACTATTACGGTTGTCTAAAATGTCTCAGGTTGGTCAGAATTGGGAAGGACCTCTCATTCGTTCGATACCACACGACCTATTGTTTTACTTGAGCCTGGCACAAACAGAAAACCTGTAAAAATATTGCTACTAATTTTAGTCTCTTTAATTCGAGTTTTTCCAACGGTTTATTTAAGTTTTCTTAGAGAATATTTCTTGAGATGCATACTTCTTATTTATAGGGAAGTTTTTAATGAACTAAATCTTAAGCGGCGAATATCCTTGATTTATAATTAGTTTTTGATGCTGGAATAAGTTGATTAAAAAAATCAATGTACACTATCTGAATAATTTAAAACACATGCTTTTAATGAAACTACCTACTATGTAATCATATATGTTAAGTAAATGTGTATGTTGTAGAAAATTAAGGGAGGTAAGGTGGTTATATCACTCCTTAAAAGCAGTTAGAGCAGCGCATGTACGACACGTGTTCAAAACGCCCACAACAACACACCTTTCTGCCATAACAGCGCTTTTATGAAACCAAGCCGGACGAGGTACGGAGTAAAGAGTCAAACAGCTGCAACAAATCGATAGCTGACGTTAGTTTACCGCTGCTTTCCGCCTGGCAACTACTGACTACATAATTGACGTAATTTTCCAATTACTCCATGACAAAGCGACAACGAAACTTTAACAGCCTATTGCGGTGGTTCAGTTATATGCATACGTACATACATGCATACGTAGAAACATCCATGCAATCATATTAGGGGATTTATGTACGAGTGTAGAAAAGGCTTTAGCGGTGTAAAACACAAAAATTAAATTAATCAGCTGGCAGTCGGATTCTATCCGACATCTGTCAAATGTCTGACATCAGGATAAAAGGACAACAGAGTTTTCATCGAATCGAAAAGTGAAACAATAAGATTATTTATTAAGCAAATAATTTACTAAATTGTTAACACATAAATTCTTGATTGGTTTAGGAAATAGATAATAAAAAAATATTTATATAGCAGAATGATAAGATTAATTACGGCTTATGGTGTTAGAGTAATTATTCCATCGGAAATGAATAACCAGTAGTAAAATTAGTGCCTAATTACAATTACCATGAATTACAACAAAGATTGCCTAACTGGTGTTGCGTAAATCTATGCTTTTCCTCTATTTATGCGAACCAGAAATTTTTAACGTTCGCATCTTATGGCCAGTCCTAAATTGTTAGTGCAAATAGCCAAATCAGTGACCGCGGTTTACCGAAGTATTCAACTCATTCTAATGCTTTATGGGAGCGATTGGGTACATGAGAAGAACATTGTAGCAAAACTATTTTGTTTTCCGGAATATGCAGATTCAGTCAGCAAATACGCAGACCAAAAGTACTCAATCTTTTGGTGCTAAGTTTGAGAGGTGAAAGAAAATAAATGTTTTTGAAAATCATGTTGTTAAAGGAGTTTCCTGTTCGATCACCCTATAAGTATTGAAGTATCTTTGGGGACTTACTAAGAATACATATGTGGCAGGTGTAATATAAAACCTCGACACCTAAGCAAAAGCTATTTTTCATTCGTTATGGGGTCTCGGGGGAAAGTGCATCCCTATGTGGTGTAAGCATAAGTAACAAGAATATATTAAAACCTAAAGTTTATTGAAAAAGTAATCATTAGTCGAAAAAACGAAAATGAATGGCTTGGGAGAAAGTAAACGGTTAGTCAACTATTTGTTGGAATTACTTTTAATAATCGATTTAGCGGTTAATCCATTTACAAGATATAAATATCAAATCATACACACTGAGGGAACTAACGATGTTTGTAAGCTAGAAAAGATCTGTCACTTCAAAAAGAGTCAGTTAATTTGAAGGGATTCAAAGAGTATATATTCAACCAAAGCGACGCGTATCCAAGAGGACAAGCGCATCGAGGTGAAGCTTATGCGATTTTACGCTACTCGTCGTACTGTTTCGCGCTCATAGCAGTTTTTTATTTCTTCGCAAAAAAAAGGGCGTCTCTTAGACTAAATAATAATAATAATAATACACTTACACTTTTTCTTAGCGTTTGGCCGAGCTTCTCCTCCAATTTGTCGTGTGCGTCTTGATGTTGTTACGTAAAATGAAGGGACCTACAGTTTAACGCCGCATACAGCATAGGGGCTTTCCTACTTTGCTTTGGCTTTCCTTAATTGCAATTAGAAAAAATTGCTACAAACTAGAGTAACAACCTCGGCCTAGACAAACTCGTCTACCAGAGTCGAGTTTCCTACAGTTGGGAACGGGACAGCCGAATAAAGAAATTTCCGTAGTAGATATCCCAGTTTATGCTCCTCAGTGTATGCCTATTGGACGAACATCGTCCGTAAAAATGAAATCATGGTAAACCTTAAACCTCCATCAAATTAAAATCGGTACTAGGAAACTCACAAAGAAACTCAAATATAACGGAACATATATTAAACAAAAAAAACATTCACTTTTACGCGGAATTGAAAATCACTTTTCACATAGTAGAAAAAAATCTCAAATCACCCATACAGCCTCAACTTCTCTTTTTCTATTCGAGTAAAAAGACACAAATTGAATCATCTTTTAGTCTGGAAGCTATTGCACGAATGATTGAAAATCATTCTACGCTACATTAATCACCGAAACGTCTGCAATTTCGCTGAGATGAGTGGCAACTGCTTGTCCAGTTTATGCTTCTACTTTTTTTCACAAATATTTTCTTGCAGTTGGATATAGCAAATTTCCAGAGGAGCGTATATGCAGAGTTTGTGGGTAGAGAAGATGGCGAGTAGTTTGTTATACGCTGGATATACCAAAAGGACTTCAGCATTGAAATAGTGTCATATTTTCACTACTATTATTCTAATGAACGTCCATTAAACCCATTAAACAGCTTTTTCTCATTTGCCATTTTTTTGGTGGCTTTCTGATTTTTATTGCTGTAGCTAAATGGTAAATGGCAGGCAAATTGAATTTTTTGTGAGCCATTAAAATTCTAGGAATAAGTAGTGTATACCAATTTCCTAGTTATCGCTTCTTTCTATCTCCCAATCAATACACTGTTGCTGATAATTATCGCTCGTAGTTCATTGGCGTGCTCGGCATTGAAATTCTTCAGCGATTTATTGCTTTGTCGATTAAAATGCCAGGCACAAATATTTCATGTTTCTAGCTGTGCCTAATCAATGCACTCAATATTGGCGCTCGCAATGCCTACCATTCATAAGCAGACTGGGAAATGGTCGCTTAACTTCCGCTTCCCTTTTGGCATTTGCCACAGACGGCGCCTATCACAGTGTCACATAATGAAAAATTCTTGGCAACTGGAACGAAACTATTTTGCATTTCAGTTCGAATCAGGCGCAGCTCTACGGCGAAGCAACAATTTAATTTAAAAATGTTAGCGACATCATTAATGCAAATAGCACGAGTAGGAGTAGGGGCGAACTAAAGAGTATGGCGGCCAAACAATGTAGAACAAAAATCGCACTCAGCGCGCTATCCTGATTCCCATTTTCCGCTTTCCTTCTCAACAACTTGTCGTGGCACTCAACAGCTGTTGTTGTATGCCGCTTATTGCTTTTCATTGTTGTTGACTGTTCTTCCGAATTCACGTCTGTTGACTATCTACTGGCTCTTGGCATCTTGGCCAGCACCATTACTTTGGGCTAAGTCATTGCCTTGCTACTGGCATCACTACTGCCAACTTCTATTGACTGTATAATGGTAGTGTCTAAAATTCTTGCAGTCCATTTGCAAGCGCCAGGCACTTAACAAAACAGTAACCAGCGGAGCAGCGCGCAGCTATTGGGAACTCGCTGAATGAAGTGGAAATTCTTTCAGATACAATAAATGAAAAATGTCTCAGCAAATGCCGGATAATTGGAATATCGGGATTTCGGCATTGCCGGCGATTAATTGCCAACATTATGGAATATTTTACTTTTGCAATTTTAAAGCCTTGGTCAGATGCATGCCTGTTCGCATGAAGAAGATATTGAAAATTAATTTTAAAAGCCTTTATTTGACTTGCTCTGTATGTATGTTTGTTAGCGGAAAACCTTGCAATCAATTTTTGTCCAACTTCCCGATGACCTACGGGCTTGAAACTTAACAGTTGGTTCAGAAACTGATGCCGAATACGAAAGATGAGTTAATCCGATAGGTAGCGTAGGAGTCGAGATTGCAAAACCCATATTTTTAGTCCAGATGTGGTTCATATTTAGAACGTATATTAAAGGAATAATTCCACTAAAAATGTTGCCGATAGGGGGCGCACGAGTCGATATATTTGGTAAACCAGTATTTATGGTCCGATTTCGTCCATATTTAGAAAGCTTGCTTTAGAAATATTTGTTTTTACTATTAACTTATTTAGTTTTATGATATACATGTAGGCATACATATAAATATGAACTCCACTTAAAATATTGAAAATAAAATTAAAAATTTCTGGGTAAAAGATTAAAGGTTTTCTTTCTAATAAGAAATCGTTAGGAACTATTCATAGAGGCGATAAGAGGCTGGTCATACCGACCACAGATGTGGCTAAAGCTCGGTGATCACAGCGATAGATCGGTCTGTTAGATGTCTAAGTGCATTATCAGCAAATTTTTAAAGGTTAAGCCTCTATTAGGCGAATAAAGAAAATCACACAATTAGTCGCATGGGGTCCTCCCGAGTGATCCCAATAAAAGTGTTGAAAAAAAGAGTTTTAGAAATAAAAAAAAGTTGTATAATCAAAGTTTGTATAATCAAAAATATAAAAGTACTCTATCATTAACCGACTTCACAAAAAGGAGAAAGGCTATCAATTCGTCGGAATATTTTATTTTATTTTTTTATGTATGTTACCGCTTAACTTTGGACCACGTTAACCGAATTCTATATTTTTTTTTAAGGAAAGGTGTTACCTCACAGGTGGTCCCATATTAATTTGGGCTAAATCTGATCATCGGATCATGAAGAAATTAACGATAATCTTAATTTTTATATGAGAATTGGGGTCGGTTTTATTTCTTGCTTAAAACTTACTTGTCGTTAATTTAAAAAAAAAAACCAAAACATAATTTCGACTTTAAACTTACAAAAAAAATTACAAACTTAGGTCCGCCAAAAAATGTTACGTTAGTGGTCGCATGTGGTCAGACTAAATCAAGCAGCGACACATATGTTCGCGACTACGTTCTAAGCTTGACTAAATAAATAAAGCAAAATGTGTATTGTCATAATTATACCTTAGACCACGTGGTTTGTTCTGCCATTTCCCTGTTGAATATGGAATCAATGCGAATGGGTAAACGAGGACAAGACGAAGTACCTCCTGCCATTAAACAATCAGCCAGGGAATTCGCGTCTTGGCACCCACGTCATTGTTAATATTTGGAAGTTTGAAAAAGCACACGACCTGGCTTTTTTGGGAACCAGCATTATCACCATTAATAATGTCATCCCTGAAATCCAGCGGAGAGTCACTCTTGCCACCAAGTGCCATTTTGGACTGAGTAGGAAAAAATCAGACTCTCAAGGTCACTCATCAAGGACAACTAAAACATCTGATGAAGCGGCACTTGAAGTTTTCAAGAGAAAGATTCTGCGAAAGATTTACTAGCCTTTGCGCATTGGCGACGGCGAACACCGCAGACGATGTAACGATGAGCTGTATGAGCTTTACAACGACATGGACATAGGACAACGAAGTAAAATACAGCGGCTCCGCTTAAGCTCTGGAAGTATTCTAATCGGAACCCGTTGGTGGTGGCAGAGGAAAAGGGAGGTCCCCACTGCGTTGGTAAAACCAAGTGGAGAAGGATTTGGCTTCGCTTGGCATCAGTAGGAACAGATGCGAAACGACCTAACATCGCCAATAAAGAAAAAGAATAACAGTTGGATATGTCAACTTTAAACGACATTAGCCAAAGTATAAAGCGCATCGAAAAGCAATATCGCACTTCACGTTCATTTATTTTTGATATAAAATAATAAATATATGCGAAATATGCGTATTTCAAATACGAGCTTTTAAGAAAAAACTTGGTAAATTTTTACGAAAATGGTGAAAAGTGATATTCATGCAAAATCACTTTGAATTGTTTGGAAGTGGAATCTGAAATTGGTTATAGTCGTATCAGAGCGAGTGAGAACCCAAAAAGCGGGGTCATAATACTAGATATCGTCAATTAAATCTATTATGTATGAAGAAAAAGGGCCCACATTCAAACAGACATCACATTTTACAGGAATTTTTGGCCATGAAAAGGATATTGTGCGATTTCTCACACTCGACCATATGCGCGGCTAGAAGGATCATCGGATAAAGCAAAAACCACCGAACTTGGAGAAGAAAAACTACCTTTTTACCAAGCAATGCGGGGATAAGATAAGAAGTGTCGAGAGATTTTGATTGAATGAAAACCCCACTGAAACAAACGCCTTCGTATAGAGATTAATTAAATTAGCTTTTGGAATTTTAGAATGGATGTGGAGAAGAACTTCTGCTGGCAAATAGCAATTACCAAAAATAAAAATGTGCGACTTTCATTTCCAGAGCGGACGCGAATCCTTTTATGTTCATCATCTGTTTATTTTGTGTAATTTCATTTCGTTGCATTTCATAATCATCAGCAGACACAACAAGTGGGACGAGATCAAACGAGACGGGACGAATCGGACAGTGTAGTTTTGCAATCAGGCATAATATGTGTGTCCGTACCAGACTCGAGCATTTCAAAGCCAAATGCAGCTGGTGTCGCCTCTGCTTCTGGGTTGATGGATAGAAAGAACCCGAAACGAGAGCGGCTGATTGCAAGTGAGACATACTTTTCGACAAAAAGGCATGTATGTATATCCTAGTGCACACATATAGTACATGCACAAGCGCACTGGTGTGCAATGTTAAAGCAGCACATCAGCCATTATATAAAAAATTAAAAACATACTGACAGCCAACAGTTGTTGCACAAAACAGAGGGATACCAGCAAAATATTTGCGCAAAATATTTGGAAAAAAATCTCATTTAGTGAATTGGCCGATGTTAGGTGGCCAACCATAAAACTCGTTATAATCCTTTTTGTATTGCAACACATCAACACAAAAAGGACACACATATGAACATGTGTACATAAAAAGCTATTGTGTTTGTGTGAATATTTGCGCTTATCTGTGGAAACCGCTCTTGTTTTTGTGTTGCACGTTTATATTTTTGGGCGAATTTTATAGCTCTGCTCTTTCCATGTAGGTATGTATGTACAAATATACTTATATTTCTATGTGCTTCAACACTTCAAGCACTCTGTTTTTTTGCAGCAAGAATTTGGCCAGCGCGTAAAAATGATTTTCCGCTTCGCAAATTGCATTGTTAGTAAACGACCAAACTGGCTATTGTGGTTCGTGCAGCAAGCTTGCACAGCCTAGACCAGTGGTTCTTAATCGGTGGTCCGCGACTACCGGTGTTCCCGATATCGTTCCCGCACTCAAGAAAATTGTTAAAATAGAGGGTCCGAAACAGGCCGGACTTTTTCTCCGGGCAGAATCGGATAAAGTCTCAGCGGGCAAATGAGCCGTTTTGTGTTTAAACAACAAGGAGATTCTGGATTAGAAGTGTAAGTGCGAATGTCAATTATGTTTTGCTTATTTAATAATAATAATAATAATATAATAATATTAGATTGGCGCTTACACATATTTTAGTGCTTGGCCAAGCTTCTCCTCCGACTTGTGGCGTGCGCCTTGATATTGTCACACAAAGCGGAGGAACCTACAGTTTTATGCCAACTCCGAACGGCGATTGTATTTCTATGAGAAGCTATTTTTCATGGCAGAAATACACTCGGAGGTTTGCCATTACCTGCCAAGGGACGACCGCTGTTAAGAAAAAACCTTTTTCTATATATTTTTTTTGGAATGTTGCTTTGACCAGGACTTGAACCCAAGTGCTGATGAGTGAAAGCGCGCACCGCTTACCACTACAACACAGCGGCTTATTTAATAAATGTTTAATAAATTAGACTTTCGACAACAGCTTGAAGTTGCAGAGCACGAGAAATATTTTTGCATACGAAGATAAGATCAGTCAAAAGGGGATACAAAAGGCAAATCCTTCCCCAGTGATTCGAGAAATATCTTTACGTCACCTAACTTTGCTTTCATCGACATATAGGCATGTGGAAATTAATTGAGACACGACATTATGGTTAGTTTTGGCTATTATTCCTTAGGCTGTTTAATGTTTATTTTTTTATAGAAAATTTTGTAACAACAAAATTTTTATAAAGAATTTTTAGAAAAATTCCAAGGTTGTAGTTTTATAGCCCATTAAATTCTAAGTAGCTTAAGAAAATGCAAATTTCAAGTAGATAAAAACTCGCGTCGATTTTGGATAACTTTTTTGTTGCTGACAGTGTCAAACATTTTCTTCCAAACAAAGTTTTTTCGAACGTTTTTTGTATCCATGGAAGAAAATAAAAACACCATCCCAAAAAAAAATTATCAAAAGTCAACAGTCAACGCGAATTCTTCGCACTTTAAACTTGCATCTTCTGTGGCTAGATCTTAAAGGGCAATAAAACTGCATACATACTTAGAATTTTTTCTTAATTTTTTTAATAAAATCTTTGATGTTGTTTTGTTGGATTTTTCGAATGTTTTTTACAAAGTTTGATATTTGGACTTATATATATATATTTTTTTTTATATGTTTCTTGTATGTGAGATCAATAGACAAAACTGGTCGAAATATAGTGTCCCTATTAATTTTCACATGACTCTATATATCTGTGCGAACATAGGTTCTCAACGCTTCTGATAATTAAAAAGAAGCATCGAGATGCCACCGCTAACATGTCTTGAGAAGTTAGTAAAGGGTATTTAATAGCTCTTTTTAGTCGACTGGTCGACTAATCGGTTAGTCGAATAGCAAAAGTTGCTTAAAAAATAATCGGCTCCACTTAATCGACTAACCATTTCCTTTCGACTTTTTCAACTAATCGCTTACAAACAAATAGTTGTTTCATTCAGTGAACATTGGTCGCGTTCATAAGACGTAGCTGTTTAGCTCATCTGCTACCATTATTCAATAATACAAGGTTAGATAATTATTGACAGCTGCGCTTTGACACTCCGTTATAAAAGGTTGCATTTACGAAGGACGGAGAAAGTGGAAGAATGAAATCTCTTGGTGCGAAAATGGTAGTAGAAAAGTACGCAAAGTAGGCAATTAGTAGAAAAATTCCATTTGTAAATTCTAATGTATTTGCAGGAAATCTGGCATTTTAAACGAAATGTTGAACGTAGTATTGATATATCTACGTGAATTACGTAATTTATATGCAATTTAGCTGTATAAAAACTGCAAAGTGACTCAAAATTATAATAAGATTACTATGAGATTGATGTAAACATCCAATTTAAAAACAGTTTATGTTTTCATCAGTTAAATATGCTTCATATGCATATACAAATAACCATATTGCACAAAAGCTTATACTTCTATTTCACACCAAAGCTACACTGTTTCCATGTAAATTTGCAAAGAAGCAACACGGTGCCACTGCTAAGGGAGCGGTGCGAGAGAGAAACTTTATCGAACCTTGTATTATTGAATCATGATCTGCTACGAAACTGCTGGCAACTGTTGAACCCAACAATTACGTCTTAGAAATGCTGCCAAATGAACAGCTGATAAATGTAAACAAATGAAATTGCAACAAATAGAGATAGTTGAGCCGATACTGTTTATAATTCAACGCTGAGCGNGCAATTAGTAGAAAAATTCCATTTGTAAATTCTAATGTATTTGCAGGAAATCTGGCATTTTAAACGAAATGTTGAACGTAGTATTGATATATCTACGTGAATTACGTAATTTATATGCAATTTAGCTGTATAAAAACTGCAAAGTGACTCAAAATTATAATAAGATTACTATGAGATTGATGTAAACATCCAATTTAAAAACAGTTTATGTTTTCATCAGTTAAATATGCTTCATATGCATATACAAATAACCATATTGCACAAAAGCTTATACTTCTATTTCACACCAAAGCTACACTGTTTCCATGTAAATTTGCAAAGAAGCAACACGGTGCCACTGCTAAGGGAGCGGTGCGAGAGAGAAACTTTATCGAACCTTGTATTATTGAATCATGATCTGCTACGAAACTGCTGGCAACTGTTGAACCCAACAATTACGTCTTAGAAATGCTGCCAAATGAACAGCTGATAAATGTAAACAAATGAAATTGCAACAAATAGAGATAGTTGAGCCGATACTGTTTATAATTCAACGCTGAGCGGCCGCCGTGTTGGAAAAATCGTTCAATGTTACAATGAATTAAACAGTGTAAAATTATATAGCAAACATCTTAAAAACATATATTTATTAATGTAGTATTATTATAAAATATTTTAATTACTTTATCACGTCAGTAATATAAAATAAATTTGTTTGCAACTGCCACCTAACAAAGCGGCGTTAAATTTAATATAAGCGGCGTAAGTCTTTTGGATCAGCTGTTTAGGCTAAGCCCAACACGTTGAGTTCAGGTAGCGTAAAAATTTTCCGCTGGAAAAAATGGCGGAAAGTTGCCAACTGTTGGGCTGAGCGTAACTACTCAACTGTGCGTTTCTAAGACAAATAGCCAACGTTTACCCAACAGCTACGACTTATGAACGCGCCCATTGTTTTTTATATTTGTTAATTACTTAAGCAGATCGGATAAAACCGCACTAATAAAACTAGTTTTAGGCGAAAAACTTTCAGTATTCGAATAATTTAGGTTAATGGATTTTCAGACTACAAGAAACTGAGCCGGATAGTCGATTTTTAACAAGAGCTCCAGTAGCAGTCACAAAAATCGCACTTAAATTATATGGTCAAAATTTTGAAAACGAAGTAACGAGTCAGAAATATAAGCAGAAATATAAATGCGACTGTAACATTAAAGACAAACATTTTGATCTGTAAAGTAAAATTTTAGTAAAAAAAATTTAAATATTGCTGGTTTTGAAAAACTGTATGCTTGTTTAATTTAAAGACTACTTTATATAAAATTATAATTTACTTTTTCTTTTTTCCAACATTTTTCGAAATATTTTCAAACTAAAACCTTTGTAGCGCCCCGACCGCTATTAGAAAAAAACTTTTTTCTTTATGTTGGTCGGAAACTGGCCTCTATACCTTTTAAATAGGTGGCCATCCTACATGTAATTTAGAAAGTACACTTTTTCAAAACCACTTCCATTAATACCCATTTGTCCTGAATCATTTACCTTATTGAAAACTTTTTATTTAATTTAATTATAGGACAGGAAAGCGTAGGGTTAATCTTGCAACCCATTTTTTGATATATCATATAACTTACAAATAATTACATTAAATTCAGCTTTTTAAACACATTTCACATAAATTATATAAAATTTAATTAAATTCGACTTTTCAAATAGGTGGCAACACTCTTCAAAATATTTCCAAGCTACAACCTTCNACAGTTTATGTTTTCATCAGTTAAATATGCTTCATATGCATATACAAATAACCATATTGCACAAAAGCTTATACTTCTATTTCACACCAAAGCTACACTGTTTCCATGTAAATTTGCAAAGAAGCAACACGGTGCCACTGCTAAGGGAGCGGTGCGAGAGAGAAACTTTATCGAACCTTGTATTATTGAATCATGATCTGCTACGAAACTGCTGGCAACTGTTGAACCCAACAATTACGTCTTAGAAATGCTGCCAAATGAACAGCTGATAAATGTAAACAAATGAAATTGCAACAAATAGAGATAGTTGAGCCGATACTGTTTATAATTCAACGCTGAGCGGCCGCCGTGTTGGAAAAATCGTTCAATGTTACAATGAATTAAACAGTGTAAAATTATATAGCAAACATCTTAAAAACATATATTTATTAATGTAGTATTATTATAAAATATTTTAATTACTTTATCACGTCAGTAATATAAAATAAATTTGTTTGCAACTGCCACCTAACAAAGCGGCGTTAAATTTAATATAAGCGGCGTAAGTCTTTTGGATCAGCTGTTTAGGCTAAGCCCAACACGTTGAGTTCAGGTAGCGTAAAAATTTTCCGCTGGAAAAAATGGCGGAAAGTTGCCAACTGTTGGGCTGAGCGTAACTACTCAACTGTGCGTTTCTAAGACAAATAGCCAACGTTTACCCAACAGCTACGACTTATGAACGCGCCCATTGTTTTTTATATTTGTTAATTACTTAAGCAGATCGGATAAAACCGCACTAATAAAACTAGTTTTAGGCGAAAAACTTTCAGTATTCGAATAATTTAGGTTAATGGATTTTCAGACTACAAGAAACTGAGCCGGATAGTCGATTTTTAACAAGAGCTCCAGTAGCAGTCACAAAAATCGCACTTAAATTATATGGTCAAAATTTTGAAAACGAAGTAACGAGTCAGAAATATAAGCAGAAATATAAATGCGACTGTAACATTAAAGACAAACATTTTGATCTGTAAAGTAAAATTTTAGTAAAAAAAATTTAAATATTGCTGGTTTTGAAAAACTGTATGCTTGTTTAATTTAAAGACTACTTTATATAAAATTATAATTTACTTTTTCTTTTTTCCAACATTTTTCGAAATATTTTCAAACTAAAACCTTTGTAGCGCCCCGACCGCTATTAGAAAAAAACTTTTTTCTTTATGTTGGTCGGAAACTGGCCTCTATACCTTTTAAATAGGTGGCCATCCTACATGTAATTTAGAAAGTACACTTTTTCAAAACCACTTCCATTAATACCCATTTGTCCTGAATCATTTACCTTATTGAAAACTTTTTATTTAATTTAATTATAGGACAGGAAAGCGTAGGGTTAATCTTGCAACCCATTTTTTGATATATCATATAACTTACAAATAATTACATTAAATTCAGCTTTTTAAACACATTTCACATAAATTATATAAAATTTAATTAAATTCGACTTTTCAAATAGGTGGCAACACTCTTCAAAATATTTCCAAGCTACAACCTTCTAAATCCTCTTTCTTCGTACCAATAATGTGGTGCATATTTAAACTAAGTCTTCTCTAGAGTCGAGTTGAATTGGAGTTTTTAAACGGTTGCCTCATTCACGAAGTTAGAAATGAAGCCTTTTGAAAACCTCATCGATCTGTACCCATATTTTTTTAAGTCCTTTAACTTAACTGACTTAAATTTTTTAACAGACGTCAACTCTTTTCGTTTATTAACCTAGATATTTATATAAACCTTCTCCTCGAGGAAACAAACACCCATGTTTTTGTTTTTCCACAACGGGACCACGAAAAGATGTTGTCTTCGATGTCAAACTTTAACCTTATTTAAAATATTTTGGAAAGCGAGCTTTCTTAAGTCTCTACCCTCACCAAAAATTATAATTTTTTTATGAGCTCTCTTAAATCACTTATCATTTGATACCCGTTCAGCGATATTTGATTAATCCCGTTAGTTTAATTGAATTAACCTTTTTAAACAGGTGTCAGCTCTTCTGCTCGCCGAAACGAACCACGACAGCATAGAGTCTATGATTGCAAACTTTAAGCAGCTTCTCTTTTATATGTGTACACACATAAGTGTGTACTTATATATCTGTGTTCGTATGGAAAAGTAGCTTATGTCGAAAGGCTGGCTTTAGTATAATGCAGCATTCCCTTTATTCTTTAAACGACAACGAATTTTTGGATGAGACTTAATAAGAATATTGACTTGCTGGTATCGGAACTATTTATTGCACGTTTATTTGTCAAAAGTTGTTCAACGGCTCAGCGCCAGTGAGTCATTCGCAATTGTATGCTGCGAATGCAGATTTATACTAAAGCCAGCCTTTCGACATAAGCTACATTGCCATACGAACACAGCTACGTGGATAGGAAACACCTTTATTCATTTACACTTACTACACCGCGTAAAGACATACATTTTGTCAAATGGTCTCTCATCACTAAAAGGTTAAGAACCACTGGTCTAGACATATGGATGGGTGCAGAGGATCGGAGGCCAGCATTCAAAAATCTGACTCAACTCCCAATTTAGCCGTCATTCGCCATCCTTCAATTCGTATATTTTCAACTCCCACTCCGCCTTCAATGCGAAGCATATTGATTGGCTCCTCACCTCTGCTCGCTTTCCTCTTGAATGTTCATGCTTTGCACCGCATGCGGGTACATTAGGCGCTCTTCGGCAATTGTCTGTTCGTAATCGTTGCTGAAAATCGAATTTCCCGGGCGGACTGATTCGATTTGGCGTTGCAATTTCACGCTGATATTGCAAAGTGGCTGCAGTTGCTTGTTGGCGTTGTTGTTGTTGTTGTGTTCATGGTATATGAAGGTCGCCTACGAACGTGTCTATGAAGTGTCTACATTGGCTATAGTTGCCTTTTTGTGCCGCAAATTGCTTAGCAACATCACCGTGCAGCAGGCTGTTCAACCACTGTTGGGGGCGAAGGAGTACAGGTGGCCCCACATACAGACATGACGGCTGCACATGAATGTATGTATGTATGTATGCACACGAGTGTTGCAGCATTCGCTTGCTCATTTCGCTGTTGTTTAAAGTAGGCGTTGTTGCTGTTGTATTATAGTGTTAGAAAGCACGTTGACCATACAAAGCCGAAACAAAAAGGGCATTACTCCGCGCGTTGGGCGAAATCGGAAAAAATAAAATGCGGAAAACATTTAGTGACGAATTAGGCGCTTCGATAGACAGTGCGATCAACAGCTATGTGAAGCAACAATAGCGGCCGCATTGGCAATGGCAATCAGCTGCCGCGACGGTTTATGGTCACGGCCTCAATATAGGAGAATGTGGCCATTGATAGCGGTTGCAATTGTAACGCTAACTACAAAACCGACTACAACAACGTACGGAACCGATAAAAAGAGCATAGATGTGGCTGCCGCAATAACATCGGCAATATTGGATATTGATTGGTTTTGCAGGAGCCGCAGTTGCTGCGTCTTCATGTACCTCCAACCTTACCAGCACATGCATACATACATACATATGCACATGTCGCGCATACTTCAAACATCTTTTTATAGCTGCTTATTTGCTCTTCTGCTGACGTGGCAAATAGTATTTTTCTTCCTCACGTCGAAATGTGTTGTAGGACGACGTATGTATTTACTTACACGGTACTTTCCTTGCGGCATTAGAAATGATTTATTTATGCAATTTTAGCTGGATATGCGCTTTTATCGTTCCCAGTATTGGAACGTTATTGCACAGTTCCGAGTTTTATAGTCGATGGCAACACTTTAATACTCGTAGATCAACCTGTAAAATTGTTACTGTAGATATATTCTACATGTATGCATTTATGTACACTTGCACACTCACATGCACAGTATAAGTTCCTATTTGCAAATGCATCCCCCGCTTCTAATATATGTATACTTAACACCAAACTTTTTAGAAATTCATAGCAAATTTAGTTTTCGGGCTTCTCACTTGTCGGCTGCCAGCTTGTTGAAAGGCTTTCATCAATTTTTCAGTAGTACACGAATTTCGTTGAGGTCGTTTATTAATCAAAGTCATAGTTCAGTAAACTGCAATAAGATTACACTAAAATATTTATTGCCAACAATATAAGATTCTAGTAGATTTTGTGAGCACTAAAAAATATTGGCACGCGTAAAAGAGCTTCGAGTATATGCTCGTAAGGAAGTATGTATATATATACATACCCAGTAGTGTAATTCGATCACTTACAAACATTTTGAAGAGATCCAAGCATTGTGTTTAGCTGAGGGAGAGCGGGAGACCAGGTTTAAAATTGCAATCGAGTTAGAAGAGGAGGGGATTACATTTTCTTACGAATATTTATCGATCACAAATATATCCGTTAAAAATGATTAATATCCCATTGTATTATTAAGGGATGAGTCGAGACTAACTTATCTCCAATCATACCCCTGTGAGACTAGTTGATAGAATTACCAATCATACCATATAGAGCATAATCGACTAATCCTGCAGTACTCTCTTTAGATATTATTCGTACAAGTTTTTGCCGGAATCTTTCGTTACTCAGTTTCTGTAAGCACTGATTTTTATTAATAAATGGCTTAGTTACACTTTTAGGCTTTGTTTCAATTTCAACTTCTTTTCCTCTTTTCTAGGACTCTATACATTAACATACATTCATATGTACATCTACAAGTTGTATACACAAACGAGCGTGAAGTCCTCCAGAAAAACGAATTAATTAATTAATAATTATTGACAAACAAATGAATAATTATTCACAACAACGAAGTATTTTAAACCTTAATAAAGCTTATATGTATATTTACATACATATATTCAGCCAAAAGCAATAATCGCTGGTTTAGTTGATATTTCAAATCTCTCTGCAACTCCAAGCGTTATATAGCATTTATACCGTTTTCTTCCAAATGAGAAAAGAGTATCGCTTAGAATATCGCAGCGCGAGTGACCTACTCACGTTCCAAACACTATGCAATGGCCCGTAAAGCTTAACCCTACTCGAATCTTTTGTGCTTTTTTTCTATAATTGTCATTAAAAGGATATTATTTTCAGGGTTTGAAAATGCTGTATTTTTTTATTTAATTTGCCTTTGCTGGGTTTTGATTGCGAGATATATAATTTGGAAACAAATCATCAGCAATCCAGAAAAAACAAATTCTTCGGCCGCGGTTTTGCTAGAAAATTTCGAAAGCAGTTTGTGAAAGCACAAGGACAGCGCAGCAGCAGTTAAGCAACAGCAATTTCACTATAACTTTGCTGTAAAGCATCAAATTGGCATAAATAGACCATATTATAAGGGCGATTCTGGCAACTGTCTTTCAACTCATCACAGTCTTTCACAGTCAATTCTGGCAACTATCGTGAAAGCTCTTTACTGTCTTTCGAAAGACTAATTGAAAGACCTGCTAAGGAGGATCTTCAGGTTATGCCGTTCGCCTGTTAGCAGTTTTTTATAAATTAAATTAAGGTAAAAATATATATATTTTTTCGTTTTGAAATAAAATTAATCAAAAAGGAGAAAATAAAATTTAAAAATTAATTAGATTAAATATATTTTTATTAAAAAAAGACAAAAAAACTAAATAAGATCCTTAAAATCAAATAAAATATAAAACATATTCTTCTTTTTTAAACAATTTAAAATTAAAAGAAAAGGAAACTAATAAAAGAATAACAAATTAAGTTAAAAAAATAAAATAAAATAAAAAATAAATAAAATCAATTTCTTAAAAGTAAATGAAATGAAAAGAAAATATTTTTCTTTCTATATAAAAAGATAAACAAAATTACAAGAAATTTTAGATAAAAATAATAAAATAAGTTCCTAAAAATTAAATGACCTTTAAAAAAAGAATTATGGAAATCGGTTAACGTGGTCGAAAATTATGCGGTAACATACATAACAAAAAAAAAATTATAAAAATAAAAATATTCCGACGAATTGATAACCTTCTCCTTTTTGTGAAGTCGGTTTAAAATGTACCTAAGCGGATGAAAAAAGCTATTTCGGAGGGTAGTATGCTCTCGTGGTAGAAGTAACAAGCATAACTAAATTAATTATCTTTCGATTTCAAAGGCCTTTCAAGATCTTTGGAAAATCCTTGAATGGTATTGGATACCCAACATTCGTTCCACGTAAAACTGCTTCGTCGGCAGGATGTAAGTCCCTAGCATGTTTTTACGCTTTCTTTTGCATATGTATGTCTGAAAATTATATAAGCATTCATAGAAAATGTTTCTTTAAAAAACTAGAGACGTATCGATATTTTTGAAATATTTTACTAATATTCGAACGATACGTAATTTATACCAAATAAGAGGGCACACTTGTCGCCGTTGCTTGAAGGGAATGGATTAATTGCGCAGACGTGCGATGATTTCCCCTTTAAAAATCGAATGAGAAGTTTGGGTAGGTATTAGGTATTAAGCTTCGAAAAAAATAATAAAATTTTTTTTTATATTTTTCTTAGTTTTATTTCCCATTTCTACAAAAAGCATTAGTGCTCGGCAAGGTTTATTTCTTTTTTTTTCTTTTTTGCTTGTACTTAATATCTGCAATTACCCCCTTCGAGTGGTAATCTGATTTTTCCAATAGGCATAAACAGCAGTGAGGGCTTTGTGGAAATGATCTATTACCCCGTGTTAAGAGCGCAAACTTCAAATATCCATAAGTCATTCAAATTTACTTAATTCTTGAGGAGCATTTTTCACTAATACTGCTGTTTTTTGAGTAAAAATTATATTTAAGTAAAAGAAATTTGGGTTGGATTGCATGAAACAAAAACAAAGCTGTATTTTAATTTAACATACCAAGATATTAAAAAATAAAATTTCGCAGGCCTTTTGTAATGGACAGAATTTAGGGATAGGAAGGGCACCATTGCGATGGAAAGACCAAGTGGAGAAGGACTTGGCTTCACTTGGTGGATTCAACTGGCGTCAGTTGGCACTGAAGTCAAATGACTAGCGTGCTTTTTTGAACTCGGCCGAAACCGCATAGGCGGCTACAGCGCCAAATAAGGAGAAGAAGTGTAATGGACATAGAATATTTTGCGATATGATTATATATTCGGGCACAGTAAACACGAAAATTTGCATGTTGATAATGCTATCAATTTGTTCGACAGGGTCCAAAGATTTCAACCAAATCGTTTTGAAAAGTCTAAAGACGGCAAAACATTGTAGTGAGTTTTTCACTAAACTGCGTGCAACGAAGTTGTACACCAAAGTTTATTAACTTTTTGCTTCATATTTCTTCAGCACACCCTGTATAAGATTTTTGCTCTTAAAAAAATGTGTTTTTAATTTTGTGCTATTTAGCTCACTAGTCTATCCGACTATTGATTGAACCCAATATGTAGGTATTTTAAAAAGTCAAAAAACATTTCTATGCTGGTGAACTTAAAATTTAAAAGTACATTAATCACCTCATAAAATCTACACGACGAAGTTGAACACCAAAGTTTATTAACTGTTTGCTTCATATTTCTTCAGCACACCCTGTATAAGATTTTTGCTCTTAAAAAAATGTGTTTTTAATTTTGTGCTATTTAGCTCACTAGTCTGTCCGACTATAGATTGAACCCAATATGTAGGTATTTTAAAAAGTCAAACAACATTTCTATGCTGGTAAACTTAAAATTTAAAAGTACATTAATCACCTCATAAAATCTACACGACGAAGTTGTAGACCAAAGTTTATTAACTTTTTGCTTCACATTTCTTCAGCACACCCTCTATAAGATTTTTGCTCTTAAAAAAATGTGTTTTTAATTTTGTGCTATTTAGCTCACTAGTCTGTCCGACTATTGATTGAACCCAATGTGTAGGTATTTTAAAAAGTCAATTAACATTTCTATACTGGTAAACTTAAAATTTAAAAGTACATTAATCACCTCATAAAATCTACACGAACTTGCTAATATTTATCTGCTG
The DNA here is from genome assembly GCF_001687245.7 of Rhagoletis zephyria. Lineage (NCBI taxonomy): Eukaryota > Metazoa > Arthropoda > Insecta > Diptera > Tephritidae > Rhagoletis > Rhagoletis zephyria. The sequence goes on along the minus strand of NW_016157115.1, from coordinate 225,077 downwards.
AAAACATACTAAATTCGACGAGCTATCCGACTGAGCTGATTTTAATATGCATGAGTTCAAATGTATTATTGAACGTTATTAATTCCCCATTAAAAACCACATAAATACAAAATGATCAAATTATACGGCTGAGATAAATAAAGTGAGTCAATAACCAATACAGAAATACCAGCAACAAAGTGGAGTAAAGTAAAATAAAAAAAGAAGAAATAAAGCTGATGTGAGATTCTCTAAAAAAAAAATAAAACAATGCTGTTGAGCATGCGCAGATCATTAATTAAAACGCCAACAAGCAACTGGTGTACGAGTAATAAATATTTATGTATATATAGGCATATGTATGTGTGCGTGGTAGTGTTTGGTGGGATTTTACGTTGTTTTTCTACTTTTTTAATAAAATTTTTTATACATACAAATACATTTAGACATGCAGCAGTAGAGGAAGAAACCAACCTATACACGAGCAAGAAATAGTAGGAGCGGAAGAAATTACGAGGAACACAGCTGCCTGTTGCGACCCACCATAAGTTGGAGATGCGTGAAAAACTCACGGCAGTGCTAACAAATTTATTATGCGCTGGTCAGGTAACACCACCGCCGCAGCCGTCACTGCATAAATTGTTTAAACAAATGCTGAGATCGGGTGTGGTTCTTGTCGTTGTTTTTTTTTTGTTTTTTGTTGTGATCATTGTGTGTGAATGCGCGACTCACAAATCTGTTTGATTTGAAAACAAAACAAAAATAAATTAAAAAGTTATATTAAAGAAAACAAGTAAAGAAGTATAAGTTGGGGCGAAATCGAACTTTATATGTATACCCGGGGCAGATTTCAAATATCGGCGTTTCAACTTTCTCTAAATTACCTTTGCATGATAAACAGGGATATCTTTCCCGATTTCAAACATTTTCGATAATATGCTTAGACTTAATGATATAATTGAACCAAGTTTGGTAGAAATCGATAAAATGGTTACCGAGATACAACTTCGTAGTCATAAAGTGTGCGGTGCCCCCCAATTCCAAAAAGGCTACAGAAGTCTCATTTATTGGTAAGAGATTGTTGTAACTATTTACTTGGAGTTAATTAGCGTCCTCAGTTATTGAAATATGGGAATTTTCGTATTTCTGAAATTTACCGTTATAAGAGAAGCAGGTGTAATTTTAGTCCGATTTTAACAATTATCAACAAATCGCTTTTCCGTACCAAGGTTGTTAAGTGCACCGAGTTTGGTAGAAACTGATAAATTGGTTGCCGAGATATACATTTGTGGTCATAAGGGGGCGGCGCGGGCGGTAACCAAATTTCTGCAAAGTGGTTATTGCAATCATCGATTTTAAGTGAATTAGCTTTAAAAGCTACTGATTTATCGCAGTTTTCGTGTTTCTGTAAATTTCCGTAATATAGTAGGTGGGCGTGTTTATTGACCCCCGCCCACGCCCATTTTCCAAAAACTTCATAATAATATTATTATTTATCAAAATTCTACTTCACACATATATGTAATACTCCTATATTAGGAGCGTTCCTTATCTCCCAGAAATAGTCAGAAAAAGTCCGAAGTAGTCAGATTTAGTCCAAAAAGCGTTCCTTAACTCGGAAATGACAGCTAAAATGAGAGAGCAACACCTAGTGAGAGTGACTCTCATCAGTCCGAAGTAGTCAGATTTAGTCAGAAGAATTTTTTCTGGCAAAATCCTGAAAAGTGTCAAACTCAACTAAATTTAAATTAACGGAAATTAAAGAATATGCAAAAAGTGAGAATAATCTAAAAAGTAAAAAAAGTGAATTGAAATTGGAAGGAGGCAATAAATAATTGATATAGTAAGTGTTTATTGTGCTTGTGCTTGTGTGAATGTGTTTTGTACATACATTTCCATTCTTATTTGACGTTAGCTTTGTTGTTGCCATTCTTTGGACTAAAAATTTGTTTTTTTGCGTTCCTTTACTTTTCCTGTTATTCTCTTTTAGTGAGCGCATTTTGTTTACGCTCTGGCATTTTGACACTTTTCAGATTTTAGTCCAAAAAGATAAGGAATGAACCTATTGGCAGTAAGTGCTAGTACCATCCGAAAACACTCAGTACAGATATATCAATAAACACGTACGAAAGAAAAGGAACACATACGTTTATAAATAAACATGTACACGACACATTTACAAAACCGGCACTCAAGTACACAATACATTGACAAATGCTTACACATTGAGATGTTAGCTTACTATCAATATAGAAGTATTACATATATGACTTCACATACTAATGTTCAACAATTTGGATCCAATATTTACTGAAATATCGTACCTCTTGTATTTTTCGAAAATACCGTTCTACGGAAAGTGAACATGGTTATTGTCCGATTTTGCCCATTTTCAATACCAACCTACCGTGGATAAAGGGCAACCTATCTGTGTTCATTCTGAACATTCATGTACATATGTATGTATCATTTGTCTATATCTATCTCGATTCGTTTTGGCTGTTACAAACAACCGTTATGTGAACAGAGTTATAATTCCCTTGTGCGCAAGTGCCCTTGGGTATAAACATATAACGGAAAGAGGTGAATTTTGTTTTTATATTAATCAATATATTGGATTTATTTAAACATGTGTATAACAATGCTGTTAAATTAAACAAGAGTGCGCTGGAGATGCACGAATTGGAATGAGATGAGATAAGATGCGCGATGACCTGGCACAAATAATCAAGACTAGTAACTATTTAGTGTAGGCCAGCGGCTTACAGTGGTCGCCTTTGTAGGAAGAGGTGGACAAAATTCAATTTCTCAGAAACGGGTGAACCTATCGAAACCGAATTTTGCACATTACTGTCTCACTATAGGACTCACATTTCAGGTAAATTTAAAGCTAATATTTTGTAAGCCACGCCCACCGCCAACTCAAAGACTTTTCTTAAATTTGTTTAATTGATATATGTATATCGCGTACATACTTTGATCTCGTACTTGTATGCGTAAAGCAAATTTTAAGAGTTAAAGATGAAAGCTATCTATTTTTATGGAGTCTATAGCTCCGCAATATATACTCCAAAATTTAGAGTCTAAATCGCGCCTGATCAAAATGAAATCAATTTTTTTTTAAGGAAGTATATTAAAAAAAAGAATACTATAACAAATGAGTCCCGCAGTGGGATTCTAGACAAAGCTACGCTAAATATCTTTGGCTAAAGTTTCTAAATTAATAACATATGTGACTAAAAATATGCCAAGCACAAGCCGAAGTGATTCGATATAAAATCGTAACCACTATGGATATGTTATATTTCCCTGAAGTTGTTTTATTTTTTTCGGCACAAGCCTCACTCGTTCGCAGCGCAATGCCAATGCTGGTTTGTAATAGAGCAGTAATAAATCAGTCATATCATGGGTTAACATCGAAGTTCCAATATTTGGAAACTGCCGCGAACTCGATATAGATTAGACCATGTCAAAATAAAAGCAAGTAAGAAAGTCGAAGTTCGGACGGAGTCGAACATTAAATACCCGGCACAAGTATTAAATAATTGTTTTTCACCTTTCCGAAAGCTACCGCTACATGATAATCCGGGGTGTATCAATTTTGAGTAAATTAAAAATTAAAAAAAAATTAAAACAAATTTAAATTTCGAAATTCTGACATTTACACACAAGCACAATGACCATACCGAGTTTGGCACAAATTGATACAACGGTTACCGAGATATATATATGTGATTATAAGTGGGCGGTGCCACGCCCATTTTCCAAAATTTTGTCATAAATGTATTTTTTTGTAAAGAATTGTTGCCAGCATCAATTTTGAATAAATTAGCTTTAATATTTACTGATTTATCGAATATTTCGTATTTCTGAAAATTACCGTTATATGGGAGGTAGACGTGGTTATTGTTCGATTTTGCCCATTTTCAATACCATCCGCCCGAAAGAAGTACACGTACCAAGTTTCGTTAAGATATATCAGTTTTTACTCGAGTTATCGTGTGCACAGGCGGACGGACAGACAGTCACCGCTTAATCGATTTCTCTTTTCATTCTGATCATTTATGTATACATTTGTTTATATCTATCTCGATTCGTTTTGTCTGTTACAAAACAGCCGAACAAAGTTATAATACCCTTGTGCACAAGTGCGCTCGAGCATAAAAATCCTGCAGTGCGACTGGCATAAGATTGAAATTTTAACATTTGGTATAGTATTGATGCTTCATGAATCTCCGCTCTCTAGGACAATTGTAAGAGGTCCCGTCGAGCATTTAGTTTTACCATTGGAATTACACGTAAGAAAATGATTTCTTTCCTTTTGAGGTCAATATAATTTTCTAAGATAAATGAAAACGCTCGAAACTGTAAGAATACATTTGATGTGTTCACAACAGTGTCGTAAGTGTCGTATTGTTGTATGTCGTAAACTTTAACCCATAAAAAGAATAATACAGGGGTTCGTAAAGTACCATCAAAGTCATATTATGCATTTTTGCAGTGTTAAAAAATAGTTGGTTGCGGTTTCAAGTTCTCTACACATTTATTTAAGCTTTTAAAGTTTACGACATATAACATTACGACACCGTTGTGAATCCCTCAATTGATTTGATTGATCGTATATTTATTTCTTCAAGAAAATGTACAGCAAAGGCAAAGTTTTTTTTAAAGCAACAGAAATAATGAAAAATGTTTCATATGATTTTTCCTTGAGATTTAAGAAATTTGATAGTAGAAAATTACTTTTTCATTCCTTTTATATGAGTTTTTCGTTTTTCTTGAGAGATGCAAACAGCACATTCGAGTATTTATTTATGTAGGTTAACAAGAAGATGTAACTACATCAATAATTATGCTCGCTTAAGTACCCGTATCGAGGTACTTAAGCGGGTTCTTTTAAGTACCCAGCCCGCCTAAGTACTTCAAAAAGATGACATTTTTCTTGAGGTACTTAAGCGGGTTTTACTGCACTGTGGAAGCCACATTCTTGCCATCGAAAGGCTTCAAAATCGTCCTCATCGTGCTCGAAAGCATAACGCCCTTGTTGCGTTTGGAGGAACACTATGTTTAAAAAATATAGCTTCGTGCAAATTTGCAATTAATGTATACCATCTGAAAGAAATTAACTCAAATTTAATTTGAGCTTTAACCGAAAATAAAGTTTCATCGAAAATAACCGGTGTAATACGCAACAAAGGAAACACTTTATAATGAAATAAAGAGAAAAGAATATAAACAAGCTTTTAAAGAGTACATTTCAAGGAACTAAAATCTGCCTATAAGACCTGGTTCTGGGCGGTTCATATTTGTTAGAAGTTTAAATGTAAATGCGAATGCTTCAAAATTTCGTTCGTGAGAGTACCAAGATTTAATCACCTTGCAATTTGCTAAAAATTAATTGTTCTTACTATTGTCTTTGGCTAAGTCATACAACATACTTGTTTCTTGCTTAAATTCAAAATATCGAAAAATTCGCAATGGCTTAATTTACACGCACTTTTCATATCAAATGACTTTTTTCACATGTGTTGTCTTTGAAAGAGCAAAAGTGCAGTTTCTTGTGTCAAATGCTATGGGCATTCTACGTAAAATGTGCATCTATTTGCTATAAAAAGGCATACAGAAATCCGTTTTTGAAAAATTAAAATTTTTAACTTTTGTGTATGGGGCAGTCCACTGTGCGGCTGCGTAAAAATAAATATGAATCCATACATTATACGCATACATACATACAGACGTACATAGTGTATAGTACATGAGAATAATCATTATGTATCTGAATTGAATCACGAACACGCTCCAATGGGCATTCAATTCCGAAGGAAAGACAAGCGTATTTTATTGAGAAATACTATTTAAGTGCATAGAGCATTGTAGCGTTGGTGTTATACATTTTTTTAACATTTCCATTTACAAAACGGCATTTCGCCCTCCTCATTTTAACAAATTACTATTGCTGGCCAAGATGTTCGAAACTAAATATCTTGAATTGTGTGGTGTCCACATGCCCATTTACACCAAAGTGTCGCACCTTTACTTGCCAGATCTTGTCACTGTTCGCCCTGCTCTCCTGCTTGTGTAATTTGATATTTTCCAGTGTTTGTGGCATTTTAAGCAAACTATCAAACCACTGTCATCTCCGACACTAAACACAATTCACAAATTTTTATTGCCCACAAAAACAAGAATGTGCTCATTGGTATTTGCTTCGGAGTAGGTACTTTCAAAGTATTTTTTTACGAGTGCATAAAAAAATGACACAAATCTGTTTATTTGGAATCCAATTCCACGAAATGCATTTTTAAATGCCTCATAAAAATGCAGCAGCGCTGTCTCCCAAGTGATGGTAATCAGTGAAGAGCTCAAACTTTCTTGATATGCATTTCGTAACTAAATACCTGTCATTTAGATTTAATTGTTTTCATGGGGAAAATATACAAAAGGCGCTAAATATTAAAAATTTGTATTCAATATTTTAGTAATCGTTTTTTAATATGCTTCAAATTTCAATCAGTACTAATCAACATTTTTCTTAGTCTTATTTAGAAACCAATTTCGAGTTATGCCCTCAAATGTGTAGATATCTACATATATCAATGTTAGTGTCAACATTTGAAAATCAACAACCAACTGCAAATACAGCCAAAGAAAAACTAACTGGATTAAATTTGGTTTCAAATCAAAAGATTGAAAGTAATCAAACAATCGTCGAGACAATATTTCAGAACTCATTGAATAGAGCCTTCCCTCAACGACACTCAAATAAATCATTTCCACCTTGACAGAACTTGAGGTATTTTCGCCCTAAAACGATCCGCTAAGACAACGTTAGGTATTTTGAGTCCTCAGTCGAGAGATCACTAGAATTTAAGCAATGAACTCTTTAACATAAAAGTATCCTTTATCGATATCCGTGGATTGATACCTTTAAAATTTAGTATTATTAACTTAAATAATACTTACAAATCTATCTGTCAATTTGTTAAACGAAGTATTGTTTAAACTTACCTGAAAAAGAAGAAAAAATTAATTTAGTTTACTTTATGTGTATATGTACATAAATAGTAGTCAATTTATTTAATAGGGCCTTCAAAGAGGAAATATATTTAAGAACTAGTAATTTGAGTATGAAAAATTTAGTTAGGTAAGTTTAGGGTTCAGCGAGTTTCATTGTATTTGGGGGGCGAGTGCTGCAAGACTAGGCGAATTTTCGAAACAATTTAGGAAGTTAGTTGTGCTAGTGCGATCACAACCTACTTCAAGCTATAATTTTTCGAATTTGCTTTTAGAATTTTTCAACCTAAGTTATGCAGCAGAAATAATAACTTCCTACAATGTTATCTTTCAAAAATATCGCACTGTTGTTATGTTACAGAAAATATTCTTTATTTCCATGGGCTGACTGTGATTCTATTTCCATAATACTGTTATACAATTCCAGGTATATTTAAAATATTGGAAAAAGCATTAATCAACCGTTACTCGCGCGGGGTGTACCACACACCACACTACTTATATTTTTGGCTATATTTCTTTCCCTACTTGAGTCTGAACTTTGACCGCTCTAATAGCTAAGCGTATTGACCCACTTCGTCAGTTGGTAGACGCTGACTGTTTCCGCTCAAGCATTTTGGAAAAAAATTGCTCGAAGAAGTTCCCCAACATTTTGAAATGTCAGTGAATACATATTGCGAACAAGTCGCCTTTTTGTGTTTGTATAAAGTTATGAATTAAAAAGTACAAGTAGTACGCCTAAATATATATCTTATATGTTAAATGGGTGTTAATTTCCATTTCAAAGTTAAGTAAAATATGAATATTGGTGGAAAATATATGTACAAAAGCTACATGTCCAATATATTGCGGGTTTGCTGTAATTTGGGAATAATTACCTTTTTTGCCTAAGTTGCATGTGGTTACTTCATTTTTGTTAAAAATATTAAAAATATCACCAAAAAATTCAACTTATTGCCTTAAATGTGACTTTCTTCAAATTAACATGCTTTTTCTAACCTATTCTTTAAATATAAAACTAATATATAAAAAATTGTATTTAACTAAGTTGCATAATTGAGCCTTTACGTAGTTATCTTTTTATATGTGACACCCCGCGAGTAACGACTTACTAGAACTAATACGCGAGTAACGGCGGGTTAAGCAGCGGAGGAAATCACAACTTCAAATTGATACCATTAGTTATTTAACTACAAGATAATTAGCATAATTAGCACTAATACATAATTAAAGACATTCATAAAAAGTTGCTTTAACCCAGCAAAGAAGACTTTATTTTAATTTCAGAAGTTTAATACAAAAACAATTAGCAATTGAGTACTTTAAAGTTTAATCTTTAAAGTTATGTATACATATAAATAAATAAAAGTAAAATTAAAAAATTGTAAGAAGTAAATCGTTTAAAGTGAACAGTTTCATCAAAGTCAAACGCAATTTATGTGCTAATTTGTTATGCATTTTTAATTTAATGTTTTTCTGCATATTAATTCGTTAAATATGCAAGTTTCGCACAAAAAACTGCAACTCAGCAAATATGTACACTTTTTATTAATTTATGAAAATTGAAGCGACACGCAATTGAGTTTTGACCCAAACAAAAAACCAATTGATATACACAATTAAAAATTTTAATTTTTTTAATGCAGTATGTATTATGAAAAAAACTTAAAACCACGAAAACTATTATTTCCTGATGAAAATTTATGTTGTGAAAAGTTGGCAGGTAATTATTGCATATTTATGGGCGCTCAGCTTGGCATCATAATTTGACAAATTAACAGAATTTATAGAAGAATTAAAGTAACTGTAAATTTACAAGATGCTCTCCACGCAGCTACACACACTCTCACTAATACATATGTATAAAAACAACTGTTTATTTGCGAGTATGTGGCGAGCTAGTGAACGCGCATAAATCCTCTGCTCGACGACGCCGTGACAATTGCGAACTTACAACTTGCCACCGCAGGCAGTACAAGCATAGGGATGTTAATTTTTCGGGGTTTTCCGAACCCGGGATTTTCGGGATGGCGTTGTCACAATCCCGGGATTCCGGGTTAGTCCCGGGATTTAAATATTCATTGCTTTTCAACAACTTGAATCGAAAAATTTGCTTCTATATTTTTTGAGAAGCTCTCATACCATGAAATAAATAATAAATAAATGGGTTTGAAACCAATTTTTTTATTTAAAGTGACGCTTTTATTTTCTCTCTCTGACCGCAGGATTTATTTTGAAGGACTTTTTAATTTCATTTTTCATTTTTAAGCTGACACAAAGTTAGAATAACGAAATTCGAGGATGTTATCGAGTTTATACAAGCCCTTAACATATAATTTTTTCAAAAACAAATATTGCGAAATTTCAAGGATAAAACTTTAAAATGATATTTTCAATATTTACCAGCCCTTCTGCACTAGAAACTTGAATCTGCTTAAGTTCTACAGGATTTCCTCATTAATTGTATACCCATACTTCTTCTCTAAGCACATTTCTCAGAATTTTTTGTATTACTGACGTCAGAGTGAAAAACTAAAAACGCAATTTTACTATAATTGGCCCAATGGTTTCGCGAATATATTGATATTTGTGTTTAAAATATACTATCGCGCGGTGTTATATGTATAATGAGCTAGACATTTATAAAAAAATATTAATTATTAAATAAAAAAAGAAATATAGCCAATACTGGTCAAGAATAGGAGCTTGTATTATTGCCATCAGTTCAAATTACATATCCCGAAAATCCCGGGATTACTTGCCAAGAATCCCGGGATTTTCAAGACCTTAAAAAAACGGGATCCCGGGATTAACATTCCTAATATATATCTATGTATGTGCATACCCAGCCAGCAAAACATCCGAAAATCATATCGAACAAAAAAAAAAGGTGGATGAAGTGCGGATTTTTGTCCGTATACAGATTCCATTTTCGGATACTTTGGCGATCCGTTTTCCCATAAAAGTGTGGAGCAGAAACGTATGAACAAACAAGTACCGAAAATTGTTTGTGAAACGGATACTTTCTTGGCTATTTATGAAATTTTTCTGATCAAATTTCTCGTTCAATACGCTTTCCTTCTGCTTTCAAATGTTTAGCTTGAACAAATAAATGCTTTCAAATAACGTCATCTTTTTCGAACGTTTCGAATGTTTTCCGAATGCGACAATGAATGATAACTGTAGTCGATTTCTACTCGTTTCCGGATACGAAAACCACCGTTGTTTTATGAACGTTGTAGGATACGTAAATGAATGAAGGTTGTAGTCGCTTTCCGGATACGTAAAATTGTGCTAGATTGCACTGTGGGCAAAATTTACGTTTCTCTGCTGGCTGGGTATGTTCATATATATGTACATACTTACACTATATACCCTACAAGTTCAAATAAGAAGTTATGAAAGTAGAGAGCGGCAAACGGTTACGGGCGGTACACATAAATCATCGGTAGCAACATAGCTTACACAAGGTAGCAATGTGATTGACGAAATGGCGGTGTGGGAGGAGCAAACAACGGCGGAAACTCTCATAAATTGTGGTGCAATGTTAATTTACATTTTAATTGTCATTGGCTTGGCAGCTCATAAATGCCACGCGGCGTTGCAACACCAACCCAGCGTGCGCCTTAAAGCACACAAACAGCGGAGATCTTAACGGCAGGCAGACAGACGGAAAATATAATCGTAAAAATTATACAAGTGTGAAACTGAGTGACAGCTCAGGAATATTTGGGGAAGTGAGAGAGAATAATTGAGCGAAAAGCCGGCGATAAAAACATCAAACTTGGATATACATCGTGGTTGCCATATTTTTTTGACATAACTCCCAAGAAAATATTTATTTTCAATAATAAAAAAATGTAACCTTCAAAAACGAAGTAATTTTTAAAACTTGGGCTTTTTAATGGCATTAAAAATAAATAACTAAACAATAGGATTAACTGTTTAAATAACAGGTAACTTGACAGAACCAGTCATTATGAAATGAAATATATAAAGCACATTATTGTTTTTATGAAATTAAATTTCATTATTCTTCGTAAATTGTTTTATTAATTTTTTCCATTAATTCATTTGGCACCTCAAATTTAGTACAATCCGAAAACTTTTTAACAGATCTTTGCTCATTAAAATACGACTGACTGATGGAGTTTCTAATTTATTTCTTATTTTAGTTTTATTCGAGTTCATTTGGGAAAATATTCTTTCAACATTTTCTAGGCTACTGGAATGCAAAGACCAGCTGAAACCACTTTGCTCACAAGAGAAAACGCTGCACCCCCATTGTTATCCTTTATCTTAAAAATTTTCTTCTCAAAAGGAACGAAAGAAATATTCAGTACTGCCAAGTTTTGAAATTGAAAAAGCACTGAAATCCAAGAAAAATTGCGTTTTGCCCCGAAAAATTTTTTATTGGAGTTTGACGACGGCCGCTGTGGTGTTCAGGCTCTTGTCAAAGCTACATCGCAAAAAAAATTGAAAAACAGGTTTTTTTTTTACAGCGCTCGCCCCTCGGCAGGCAATGGCAGACCTCCGAGTATATTTCTTCCATGAAAAACAGCTTCTCATAAAAACACAAACGCCGTTCGGAATCGGCGTAAAGCTGTCGGTCCCCCTCTTTGTGTGACAACATCAAGGCGCACACCGCAAATCGGAGCAGAAGCTCGGCCAACGACGGTCGAATTTCTTATATTTTCTATAAATTCAAATATTTGCGACAGCTCAACGTTAATATTCTTGTTCTTGTGCACAAAAGAAAACGCACCAATCACTAAAAAATTTCGCGTTTTGAATAAAGAGAAGCAGTTACATTTAGTACACAAAAAACACCAAGTTGGCAACAGTGGAGAAATTTTAATTTATTCGTTCAAATTCACAATTTCGAAAAAAATGGAATTTATACCAGGAGGTAATTTAAGAAACTGCCGGCTTATCTAAAATATTGTAATTTGCAAGTTTACAGTTAACAGTGTGAAGAATATGGCAACAATGATAAGGAACATATTTATGAACTATATACATACATATAATGACTAAAGAGTCTGTAATGAGTGACGTGCAAGAAACACACAAAGTATTATATTTGCTTCACATATTATGCACACATTCTCGAACAAGAACTCATATTCGGTGAAGTAAGCTTGAAGCATAGTCGTAAAAATGTGCGAGCTCTTAGCAATCACACTTCATTACCGCCTGTCAAGGATATTGGTCTGAAAATGTTAACTGACAAACATTTATGAACTTATTTACGTACATGCACGTGCTTCATTACACATGTGCATATGTATGTATGTGTATCGGAATAAAAAACCCATGAAACGCACATGTCCTTAAGCATTTACAGATTTTTGAGTTCTCAACAAAAATACACCAATTAAAAAGCATAATTAAAATTTTATAACGCGAAAAGGAGATATTTCCCGATCATCTGTAAGCAAGGGCATGCACATTAGGGTGGTTCAAAAATGCATGTCAAAAAGTAAAGTCGGAATTTTTATGCTCTCATCCCCTATACCGAAAAAATATACCCCTTTTTTCTTCTGAAATCAAAAAATATTTAGAGGTCGCTCAAAGGGCATAAAGTTGTCCATGTATTTTATATGGGGAAAAACCCCCTTTTCGTAGAAATGGTATAGAATAGTAAAAATCCATATTTTTCTACCAGAAAACTCTGTTTATCTGCTGGAGATTCCCAATAATAAAGCCAAATTTTTTATTTAACCATTTCTTCATCGCAACTATAATTTATATGTCCGCCAAAAACCCGAAAAATGAAATGGGGTGACCAATAAAAAATCGATAGTATTAAAAAATGGTTAAATAATCAATTGGGTATTATTATAGAAAGTCTCCTAAAGAGGACCATAGTTTTCCGATCGAAAAATATTGATTTTCAAGAATTCTATACCATTTCTACGAAAAAGTTTATTTTCCCCATATAAAAATACATGAAAAGCTTTGAGCGACCTCTAAATATTTTTTGATTTTCAAATAAAAAAATAGGGGTACACTTTTTTCGATATAGAACATTCCTAGGGGGTGATAGCATTATAATTTCGACTTTACTGTTTTTGGACCATCCTAATGCACCTACATGCAAACTTAAGTACATACATACAACCAGTGTTGCCACTGTGGCTCTTTTTCGACCAAAGTTGGTCGCTTCTTTTTCATTTGGTAGGTTGGTAGGCAAATTACGATTTTGGTCGGACAGTTGAATTAATTTAAGGGATGTGAACCGGTTTTGAACCGGAAACCCGCTCTATTCTATTAATTAACTGAACCATTAACCGAACCGAAATTTTCCACAAATGTTTGATCCGAACCGAAAACCGTACCACTTTCTATAAAGATTGAAAGGTTCGTTTCAACCAATTTTCAATAGATAAATGTACCCACTTTTTTTTCTTTTTGGTAAACATGGTACTTCCTACCATGTTTGTTTACCATGTGACAATATCAAATGTAAAGGCAACCCATCTCATTTGACAGACACTTGATCCATAACCTTGCGCGTTGTTGCACTTGACACTTGACAGTTACACTTGCGCGTTATTTTTTTGGTTTTTCGAACCGTTGAACCGAACCGAAACCCCGGTTCAAAGACCAAAATAACGGCTTTGACGAACCAATCAAAAAGTGCAAAAACGGTTCGAACCGCTGAACCGAACCGACCAAATTTTTCATCCGGTTCACGTCCCTGTTTCTAACATCATTTTGCATATAAATAAGATTTGCCAATTGTACCTTTTAAACATTTGGCCATCCCGCCTTTAAAATTAAGAAACCTAATTGGTTTGGCCACTAATGGAGCCAATGTTATGACTGGAGATTTGAGCGGGCTGAAAACATTTATGAGTGCAGAAACCGATTTATTTTATATAAAGTGCGCATGCCACTCACTTCCCCTTTTCTCAGGCTACGCTTGTAAGAAATTGCCGAAAAGTATTGAGATGCTTATGAAAAGTAATGTCAATTGTTCTGAAATTCTTGAAGTTAAAACCAATATATTAAAGTTTTACAACTTTTACAAATAATAACACCAGCTAAGGTAGTACCAAAAGAATATTTACATTTTACCTCTTTCGATCAAAATTGTACCATGACAAACGCGCTAAGGTGGATTAACGAGCCCTGAAGTCATGGGTTCGAGTCCCACAGCCAGTAGAATTTTCTTTCCATTTTTTTTTAATTTATTCAATTATTACTTTTATTGTTTTTTTTTTTAACTAATTGTAGTTGTTTTGGACTTAAAAAAAATACCCCTAAATATTTTAATTAACTAATAATAAAATAAATAACGTGAAACCAAATAAAAAAGTACATCAAGATACATATACAAATAAAATAGAACTAAAACTAATATCTAAATAAAATAGAGTTAAAAAATTTTTACCAATGGGATCCGAGGATCGAACCTGGGCCCTACCTAAAGTGTCGATCCAAGAGAGAAGATTTCATTTCGCTATGTAATTTCAATAGTACGTAAGTGCGGGCCGCTGAGAATGAGTGGTAAGATGTGCGTACTACCACTCGGTAGGATCTGGGATCGACCCCTAGTCCGGACAATATCTAAATTATAAAAAAAAAACCTTTTTCTTACAGCATCGTAATTGTATCTCTTTGTTAGATTAATGTCGCGTTGGAAACATAATCATAAGAAAAATAATTGGTTTTATTCATCATTTTGTGCTCACACTTAGCATTTTCTTTACAGCTGACTGCTTAGGAGCACCCACAATTTTGGGGCTGTAGGTTTATTTTCGGGTTTGAAGAAAAAATTAAAGTGCATTTAAGTTGTGTGGGCTAAATTTAGTTCAAAAATGAATTTCATTTTTATAATTTTTTTTAGAGGGTTAACGTTGCTGAGTAAGCCATTATTATGCACATACAAAGTGTTCTGAGCGGGTGGGGAATGTAACTTAGTATTCAATCCGACGTAGATGCACAAGGCCTACGGAAAGTGCATGGCAGGTAAAAGAGCGTATCGGCATAAGTGCCTACAGTAGTGTGTATAAATGACAACAGTTGCTCCAACGCTTTATGTTCTTTACACACGCTTTACTGCCGTCCCTAAATTGGCGCGTCAAGCGCCAAACAACTGTCAAAAATCCTTATGCCCGTACACTTTGTAAGGAGCATCCGACAGTAACGTGGCGATAGCGCCGAGCAAAAGGAATTTTCATTTTTGACAGAGCGTTGCGTGTTGGTGTCGGATGCACAAGACGGAAAGAAAGAGAAAGGACAAACAAGTGAAAAAGGAAACGAGAATAAAAATGGAAGGAAATGAGAAAACGTCAAAAATTACGCCGCGTTTATTTGGGGATAGCGCGCGCTAATATGCAATTTACATGATTCAACTTCCGCAACATTTCGTTTGCTTTAACATTTTTGATGGACTTGCTGATGGCAATGACGTTGAGTCTCCTTTGCTGAACTACATAGTAACCCTGACGGAAAGAAGTGATTTTTTTTTAAATAAATTAATTGAAAGACTACTTTAAAACAAACGCAAAAAAAAACAATTTGTTTTTTGGAAGTATGTAAAAGCATCTGTAAAGTCCAGAACGCAAGCGTATTCAAAAGAAACATACCGACTTTGAAGTTGTGTAAACCAAATTCATTTTAAAGTAGTTGAAAATACATGCAAGAAAAGGCAATTGACTGCTTCCTAGGACAACGCCATGTTAAATAAATGAGTTATTCGCAGGTAAATATTGAGAATTTCAATTAGTTATCATTGAAAATAAAGTAGTTTATAAAAAACTTTCAAACTAGTTCAATTTCCTGCAGGGAAGTAACGCGTTGGTTGTTTTTTTTTTTTGAATAGGTGTTACTTGCTAATATGATTTTTTGTTGTTTTCTTATCGATACACACTGAGACACGTTGCACATTTTACTTACTCATACACATACACTCATACGGGTCGCAGTCGTATGAATGAAGAGCCTGTCAAAATATTGCTGTATGCCGCGCTGAACTTTATTTTCCGCGGCTTCGATTCAGTTCCTTGACATTTGCATTCCCGGTGGATGTCGAAACATTTCAATTATGATTATCAGAGGGCAGCTGTTTTCGTTAAGGTGCTGGCTGTTCGTTAGTGAACATGTGGGATGATGTTGCCTTCTTTGCGCAGCTAAGTTCTAATAAGGGTTGCCAGAAGTAAAATGCTGAAAGGAGTACAGATAGGAACCAATTGGGGGACTCGGGTAAAACTGAGAAAGAACAAGTAAGAAAGTCTAGGTTTGGGCGGAGCCGAGCATTAAATACCCGGCGCAAGTATTAACTAAATGTTTTTCACCTTTCCGAAAACTACCGATACATGGTAATCCGGGTCGGTTTTACCCCTATTTTAAACATCTTCGATAGAACGTTCAATTAGACATAATGAGATAAACTTATATAGTCTTATGTGGACGGTATCACGCCCATTTTCCAAAATTCCAAATAATGTTACTTCTTTCAAGGGACTGTTGTTAGTACATATCCATTTTAAGTAAATTGGCGTCCTTAAATATCGAAGCTTCAAGCAGTTCTGAAATTTACCGTTATATGAAAAGTGGCCCTAATTTAAGTCCGATTTCAATGATTTTCAACGTTTTGCTTTTATGTGGCAAGCACAATAACCACATATTCATCGAATGGTTAACGAGATACATATATTTGATCATAAGTGGGCGGTGCCAAGCCCATTTTCCAAAATTTTGAAAAAATTCGCTTTAGTACATATTTACTGATTTATCGAAGATTTCGTATTTCACTAAATTACCCTTGCATGGGGTGTGGCCGTGGTTATTGTCCGATTTTAAAAATTTTCACATTTATAGTGGGCGTAGCTACGCCCATTTTCCAAAAATTTATATTATTCTTATTTTTCGTCTAAAAATTATTGTAAATATCAATTTTGAGTGAATAATCTGCGGCGGTTATAAAATATAGCAGTTTTCGTATTTCGGAAAACTACCGTTATATGGGAGGTAGGCGTGGTTATTCTCCGATTCTGCCCATTTTCAATACCATACGTCCTACGACCGAAAGAAGTGCACGTTAAGATATCTCAATTATTACTCAAGTTATCGTATGCACAGACGGACGGACGGACGTACAGACAGTCACCGTTTAATCGATTTCACTTTTCATTGTGATCATTTATGTATATATTAGTCTATATCTATCTCGATTTATACATTAGTCTATATCTATCTCGATTCGGTTTGCCTGTTACAAACAGCCGTTATATGAACAAAGTCATAATACCCTTGGCAACAACTGCGCACGGGTATAAAAATTACATGTTTCCTCTGACGGCAAACGAACCCAAACACGCTGGGAGCTCTCAAATAACAGCGAGCATCTCTACACGTTCAGCTAAAGACAGACATGCAAATGTGCTTTCAAATGCTCAACTCCAATCACATTTCGTTAAAACACGAGCAGTGATCGGGTAACAACAAGCTGGTGCAGAGAAACGAGTTGGTCCGCTACAGCATGACAGAGGATCACGTTTGTAATTAATATGCCACAAATTGACTATTTAGTCCAATTATTTCTGCAGAACACTAACGAATTTCGCAATATGGCAGGCCCTATACATACGGTGACCATTCGTACTGATTTTGGCGGGACAGTTCCGATTTTGAGAAATTTGTCCCGCTGAATTTTTTTTTTTTAATTCTGGACGTATAACTGTTCCGATTTTTCATATTTTTACCGATTAGTACTCTCGCTATATTGCAGTCTATCATTTTTTTTTAACTTTTTTCAAAGATTGTTACAATTATTTGTAAAGTTTTGTTTTTTAATTACAAAAACAAATACTAACTCCCTCAAAAAAATCATGGAAATGAGAAATATAAGCTGTATATATTGTGTGTACCCATTTTAGCGATAATTTTTCAATTTTGTTTTCTCTTTTTTCGTTTTAAATAACACTGTATTAAAATATGTTAGGTATTTTTATTCTGAAAACGAAATTGTATGTTGTGAATCCTTTAGAAATGACCCAATTTTTGTCCACAGAAATCTGGTCATCGTATTTATACACTTTCATAGTGACATAAACAGACTTTCTGCATTTCTTTAAATTTTCGTACTTTTAAATTAATTCCTAAAAAGTAAATACTCCTACCAAGTTATAAGTCCTCGCTGGAAATAACCAAAAACTAACCTATGCATATTAATTTATCCTTGTACAAGCTACGCTTCGATATTACATAAAACTTTAATTTTACGCTTTCCGTAATTAAAAATTTTCTCTTCCGAATGTTTTTGTTTGGTTCTGCTCTTAAATTTACTGACGATTTGTTATTCAATTTACAGTATTGCTAGTCAAATATTATGCTCATTGAAACATGCATTTTCCCATCTTCCACTAAATTGCCCTAGCAAATCATTCAAAATACAAATCGCTGCAGCTAAACTTTGCGAATTTCAATATTCACACAAACATTTGATTTTAAACCACAGCATACTCGTGCGCTATTATATAAATACATAGTCTGTTTGGAAAGAGAAGAAAACTAAATAAAATTAATATCGGCTCGTAATTTTTTGATTGCCCGTTGATTTTTTGTAAACAGCAATAAAAGGAACTGTGCAATATTTTTTGCCAATGTGCGCTTAAAACTGTGGTTAGCTCCTTTTTATGAATATTCTTTAAAATTTACGAATTTCACAAATAATTTAAATTGCCAAATTTGTGCAATTGAGTGTGCAACACCGAAAAAACAACACACACACAAAAATTAATAACCGGAGCACTTTCGCACAAAAGCCATGCCGTCATGCGTTGCAAATGCAAATATGGCCAACAATGAAAAACAGAATGAAAAACAAAAATAAAAATAAAAATCATAGATTACAAATACGTATTTATAAAAAAGAGCAATTAGTGAAACCACCAAAAAACACAAAAAGGCCGATAAGTACATTTACAACCAAAAACTCTACTTCAAAAGCTAAAAATTTTAACAAATTCGACTTGAATGCAGAGTATGGTATGGAGTTATCATTGAAAAGTTGCTGGAAATTAAATTTTTTATATAAAGTGTGGCACTTGCAAAAATGAGAGTGGTTGCATTGAAAAATATGGGTGCTAATCTGTACCATTTGAATGTGTTTGAATACGTAAATATGCACATACATAGTATGTGCCTTTGTAAGAGTGTCTGTTTGTGCTTAAATGTGCATCGATCATCGTGAGTTGCAATATTTTCGACAGCCGTAACCAATTGAAAGCTTTTGTGTTGAGATTTTGCAAATTATGGATTTTTACATATGGGTCATTCCACGGTAATCGATACCGAATAAAACGAAAACAAACTTAAGAATTTGAATGTTATTTCTGGTGTACGTAAGAGCAAATAAATAAATTTTTCAAGACTGAAAGCCGAAATTTCGAAATTTATATCAAAATCAGATATTTTTATACTTTAGGTCGTACCATTTACAAACTCAAATCAAAATTGGCAAAACTGACTTTCGTAGTCTATTTTCTTTTTTGTATTATTTCAACGGTCAGTGGAGAGAACAATTCGTGATCATTGTAAAAGTGTAATTTTTAAGTTTTTCGTGCAAGTTTAACGCAAGTTGACGCCAAAATTTGTCGTCATATTTTGACACAACTTTATCTCCTTTATCCATACCTTTACCTATGATATTATCGGTCAAAAACATACAGATAGCCGATTCAGCAGTGCATGTACACGACTAAAGACCTATCCTGATTCAAATCAATCGATAAACCGCTTTTTAATTGCATTTGACAATGTGTTTTCACTTATGTGACTACAAATGCCACTGAATTTGACATAGTGAAAATCAGCCTTAACGTTATGACATAGGCGAATATGTGCGGATTGCTTTCAAGTGTTTATATGCATTTATTTTCGTAAAAGGAATAGATTATGTTGGTCACGCTCGTCCCATGTCCCACACGTCAAAATTTAAAATTTGACAAATATCAATAAATTCGGCCAGGGACTGCTACCGTTACTTATCTGATAATCTGAAATATGTCATATATCTGTTTGTCATCAGCGATGATAAAGCTAATCATAAATATATGTTAGTACTTTTGCTTAAAGTTTAATTTTCAAATTGAAAAATTGACTTGCAGAGCTTAGTTTTGGTTTAAAATGCATTTTCATTTATCATAAACTAATGGTTTGACACTTCAGTCGATGCTCGAAAGAGAACCGCCAAAACATGGTTATAATTGCAAAAAAAAATCACCTTGTCATCATATATTTGACTTATGGCTATGTGGTTCATAAGATATTGATATTAAAAAAAAAACATGAAATTTACATAGCAACTTTTATATGTTCTTTATATTTTTGCGCAGAAAAATTTTGTTCTGTTGAAATCAGCGTGAGAACTTCTATGGAGCTACATTTTTGGTTGTTGCATAGCTAAACGGTTCGTATTCTAGACTTACGCCAAAACTCTGGCTGTCAGCAAGATTTTTTTATACGTCTGGCAACACGTTCCTACTCGCACTTTCATCCAAAATTAGGCAATTCCGATATGCCGGTTATGGCGGAAAACCAAAATTCAATTAATGTCTATGGCATTGTGGTATGGCGCCATTAATAGAATACAGTTAGTCTGTTCCAATAGCAGTCCGGTTTACAGGGTTTAGTCAGAACTTACAGGAAGTCGTTTCTAATGACGTAAAACCTGTAAGTGGGAACACTTTTGAGAGAGTAACTGAGGAACTGTTCCTAGTCAGAAGCTACAGGATTTAGTCCGGAGTTTTTTTCCTGTAAGTTCATGAAAAGTGCCAACCGATCAGCTGATTTGAATGTGCAAACAAAAACATAAAGCTGTGAAAGCAAAGAACCTTATATTTGTAAAAAAAATGGAAGTAAACAACGAAATGTTTGAATATGTATAGATTTTAATAAATATTTAGTGATATTTCAGCCAAATGAGCGANCGAAATTTATATCAAAATCAGATATTTTTATACTTTAGGTCGTACCATTTACAAACTCAAATCAAAATTGGCAAAACTGACTTTCGTAGTCTATTTTCTTTTTTGTATTATTTCAACGGTCAGTGGAGAGAACAATTCGTGATCATTGTAAAAGTGTAATTTTTAAGTTTTTCGTGCAAGTTTAACGCAAGTTGACGCCAAAATTTGTCGTCATATTTTGACACAACTTTATCTCCTTTATCCATACCTTTACCTATGATATTATCGGTCAAAAACATACAGATAGCCGATTCAGCAGTGCATGTACACGACTAAAGACCTATCCTGATTCAAATCAATCGATAAACCGCTTTTTAATTGCATTTGACAATGTGTTTTCACTTATGTGACTACAAATGCCACTGAATTTGACATAGTGAAAATCAGCCTTAACGTTATGACATAGGCGAATATGTGCGGATTGCTTTCAAGTGTTTATATGCATTTATTTTCGTAAAAGGAATAGATTATGTTGGTCACGCTCGTCCCATGTCCCACACGTCAAAATTTAAAATTTGACAAATATCAATAAATTCGGCCAGGGACTGCTACCGTTACTTATCTGATAATCTGAAATATGTCATATATCTGTTTGTCATCAGCGATGATAAAGCTAATCATAAATATATGTTAGTACTTTTGCTTAAAGTTTAATTTTCAAATTGAAAAATTGACTTGCAGAGCTTAGTTTTGGTTTAAAATGCATTTTCATTTATCATAAACTAATGGTTTGACACTTCAGTCGATGCTCGAAAGAGAACCGCCAAAACATGGTTATAATTGCAAAAAAAAATCACCTTGTCATCATATATTTGACTTATGGCTATGTGGTTCATAAGATATTGATATTAAAAAAAAAACATGAAATTTACATAGCAACTTTTATATGTTCTTTATATTTTTGCGCAGAAAAATTTTGTTCTGTTGAAATCAGCGTGAGAACTTCTATGGAGCTACATTTTTGGTTGTTGCATAGCTAAACGGTTCGTATTCTAGACTTACGCCAAAACTCTGGCTGTCAGCAAGATTTTTTTATACGTCTGGCAACACGTTCCTACTCGCACTTTCATCCAAAATTAGGCAATTCCGATATGCCGGTTATGGCGGAAAACCAAAATTCAATTAATGTCTATGGCATTGTGGTATGGCGCCATTAATAGAATACAGTTAGTCTGTTCCAATAGCAGTCCGGTTTACAGGGTTTAGTCAGAACTTACAGGAAGTCGTTTCTAATGACGTAAAACCTGTAAGTGGGAACACTTTTGAGAGAGTAACTGAGGAACTGTTCCTAGTCAGAAGCTACAGGATTTAGTCCGGAGTTTTTTTCCTGTAAGTTCATGAAAAGTGCCAACCGATCAGCTGATTTGAATGTGCAAACAAAAACATAAAGCTGTGAAAGCAAAGAACCTTATATTTGTAAAAAAAATGGAAGTAAACAACGAAATGTTTGAATATGTATAGATTTTAATAAATATTTAGTGATATTTCAGCCAAATGAGCGATGTACCAATGACATGTAAACAAACCGACTGATGTTTTTACAGGAAATAGTGCTTTTTGCGTTCCCGTGCACTTCTGCATCTGTTCTCGTTTTATTCTCACTTGAGAGAGTAAAATTGTAGTTTGAGAGTTCCACAGGTTTTAGTCCGAAGTTCAAAGGAACAGACTAAGGGTCAAAACATAGTGAAGNTACAGGAAATAGTGCTTTTTGCGTTCCCGTGCACTTCTGCATCTGTTCTCGTTTTATTCTCACTTGAGAGAGTAAAATTGTAGTTTGAGAGTTCCACAGGTTTTAGTCCGAAGTTCAAAGGAACAGACTAAGGGTCAAAACATAGTGAAGCGGCGAGCAAAGCGAAGAGTTAGCATCGAGCAAAGCTTCAATTACAAACGTGTATGGACGCTTTGCTCTTCACTATGCGCGTTCCCATTGAAACATATGCGTTTGAAATCAACGCTTTGCTCAATGCTCTTTGCTCGCCGCTCCACTATGTTCTTACCCTTAGTGTTAGCTATAAGATTGGTTGGAACAGCTGTTTTATATGGTTATGGTTATCTCACTACTCATTTAGCCTTAAGCTACTCAAAGAACGAGAGGGGAACTCTCGAGCAATAAACATATTTATGATGACACGGTCTCATAGAGAGTAAGGTGTGTGAAGAAAGGTTAATATGCAAGAATGATAGAATACAAGATTGCGCCGATTGCAGCAGAATTCAGAGAGTAATTTTGGCGTGACGTCACCGTAGAGTTGACAACTGAGAACGGCAAATAAAACTGCTGTCTAGTGATGTGCTGAATTTCCGGTACTCAATACTTAGCAAAGGTTTCGGTACCCAATACTTCCTTATCGGTACCCGATACGATCGATATCGCACTTGTTGACGTAAAAATATTTCTTATCATACGTCAACAAAACCGATACCGATTCGAAAATTGTCGCTAACTGGTTACAGAATATGTCGCTAACTGGTTACAGAGTCTGCCTACAAAAATGATATCGTCCGATTCAGCTGGAACAAAAATGCTTCAAACAAGTATAAGAGTTTCTCTGTATTATGGCCTCGAACCGACATATATACATCTTTCATTTGAATTAGTATTAAAAGCTCTGTTGGCTCCTACATTCGGGGTTTGATAGGCGAGTCTCCCCTTCATCGTTCTTTCCATATTTTTGGCCTATGTGCGCTTTTATTCGAAACCTAAATATTTCGGTACCGAGTATCGAGAGTATTGGATACTTGAAAAGTATTGACTCAGCACATCACTACTGCTGTCATCTCGACTGTGACGTCAGCAAAACAGCTGATTCTGTCAAATTCACTGAGAGCCGATTAGCGGTATCGCCATCGGCGCCACCTTCTGTATTCTCTCCACCGTGGTTAATATGCAAAAGGAAAGGATAAAATAGTTTAAAAATGCTAGAGTAAATATATCAAGCTAAAAGGACGTATTTGCAAAAACAATGTCCTTTTTCAAAAAGTCGCTGACTTCTCAATCTACCAGCGTAAAAGGTCGTTCATTTTTCCAAGCGATTTTGACCGAGTTCAACAAAGCATGCCAGTCTTTTCTCTTCTGTGCCAACTGCCGCCAACTGGAAATGCCAAGTGAAGCCAAGTCCTTTTCCACTTGGTTTTTCCAACACAGTGGGTTCCGAGTATGAGTAAAGCTCATACAGCTCATCATTCCATCGTCTGCGGCACTCGCCGTCGCCAACGCGTAAAGCCTCGTAAATCTTCCGCAAAATCTTTCTCTTGAATACTCCAAGAGTCGCCTCAGTGGATGTTGTCATTATCCATGCTTCTGCGCAATATATCAGCACGGGCATGATAAGTGACTTATTAAGTGTGGTTTTCGTACGTCGACAGAGGACTTAACTCCTTCATTGCTTACTCAATCCAAAGTAGCTCCTCTTTGCAAGAATGATTCTGCGTTGAATTTCGGTGCTGGCCTTATTATCGGTGTTAATTCTGGTTCCAAAATAAACACAATTCTCCACTTTTTCGAAATTATAACTGTGAACACTGACGTGGGTGCCAAGACGAGAATGCCATGACTGTTTGTTTGATGACAGGATCCTCCTCGTTGCCCTCGTTGACCACCAGGCCCATTCGTTTTGCTTCCTTATCCAACTTGGAAAAGGTAGAACAGAGTCCGCGGTTCTTGTTACCGATGGTGTCGATATCATTGGCATACGCCAGCAATTGCACGCTCTTGTAAAAATTTGTTCCTGAGCGCTTCATGTATGCAGCTCTTATTATCTATTCCAACACCAGATTGAATAAATCGCATGGAAGGGTTTGGTCTTTCCCAATTCTAACGGAGTTGTTGGTATCACGTCATTTTATACAGCAGTATCAGTTTCGAGGGGATGCCAAATTCAGACATCGCAGCGTATAGGCAACTCCTTTTAGTGCTATCGAAAACGGCTTTAAAGTCGATAAAAAGGTGATGAGTGTGGATACTGTTCTCCCGGGACTTTTTCAGGATTTGGCCACTGTTCTTTTACAAGAGTTCGCCCTGGTCTTAAAACCTTCCGTAAGTTAACTAACTCTTTGGTAAAATTTTCGGGCGTTTTCGTGCGACCAGCATTTCAAGCTCTTCGCACTCACGTATACGGCCTCTCTCTTCTTATTGCGGTAAATACGACACTCCCCATCGTTATACTGCGGATTTTTATGCAAAATACGGACCTAGAAATATGTACCACATTGTATACATTTTGTTTATAGTTAAGTGATACATATTTTTGAGCTCCGTTTTCTGCATAAAGATCTGCAATATAACGGGTGATTTTTTTGAGGTTAGGATTTTCATGCATTAGTATTTGACAGATCACGTGGGATTTCAGACATGGTGTCAAAGAGAAAGATGCTCAGTATGCTTTGACATTTCATCATGAATAGACTTACTAACGAGCAACGCTTGCAAATCATTGAATTTTATTACCAAAATCAGTGTTCGGTTCGCTTTACGTCCGATTTATGGTCTACATAATCGACCAAGTGAGCAAACAATTAATGCGATTGTGACCAAGTTTCGCACTCAGTTTACTTTATTGGACATTAAACCAACCACACGAATGCGTACAGTGCGTACAGAAGAGAATATTGCGTCTGTTTCTGAGAGTGTTGCTGAAGACCGTGAAATGTCGATTCGTCGCCGTTCGCAGCAATTGGGTTTGCGAAACACATTTCGAACCGAACACTGATTTTGGTAATAAAATTCAATGATTTGCAAGCGTTGCTCGTTAGTAAGTCTATTCATGATGAAATGTCAAAGCATACTGAGCATCTTTCTCTTTGACACCATGTCTGAAATCCCACGTGATCTGTCAAATACTAATGCATGAAAATCCTAACCTCAAAAAAATCACCCGTTACTTATATTACCAGTTGTTCGCTCAGGCTCGCTGAAATCCAACTACTTCTTCGGCGACGGTACTTAATGAACGGCAAATGTGGTTCCATTGCTCGCATATGTCGGCTCTTTGAATAGTGCTCACTGAGCGCAGGAGTGAGAATCGAGTAGCGAATGCATAGGCCGTCTGTTGTGACTGTAGCTTTTCGACGTTAAGTTTTCCTTGCATTTTTGGGCGCACACTTTTCGTTTATCGATCTGGAGACACGTAGCTTGATAACTGTTTTTATTCTTGAACCTAGTACTGCATACCACCATGTTTCTGGCCCCGACGAAGTCGATCAGCCTCAGTCCGTTGTCGGACGTTTCGGCGTGGAGGCTGAATTTTCCAAGCGCTTATTGAAGATATCCTTCGACGCTCATAGAAGAGATCCTTGGACGCCTCGTCTCTCTTTTCCGTCGGAACATGGGCGCAGATGAGTGAGATGTTGAAGAATCTCGCCTTGATGCGGATTATGGCTAGGCGGTCGTCCACCGAGCTGAACGACAGTATTCGGCGACGGAGTCTTTATCCGACTACAAATCCAACACCGAATTTGCGCTCCTTTACATGGCAGCTGTAAAAGACGTCGCAAGGCCGCTGGTATTTCTTGCCTTGTCCCGTCCAACGCATTTCTTCTAAGGCGGTAATTTGAGCCTTTGTCCTTACTAGGACATAAACCAGCCGGGAAGAGTCAGTTTCCCTATTAAGGGCCAGACATTTAAAGTGTTGCCCATTAATCACAGTCCTTTAAACGTTTGCCGTCGTCATCGTTAAAAGAGAAGGTCTCATTCAAATCTTTGTTTTGGTCTTCACTGGAAGAGGGTGGTTTAGCAACCGAGTACACTTTAATATAGTAAGCTGCTTGCAGCCGCACCTACTGGTAAACAGACGCTTCAGTGTGCCCTTAAACCAAATAAGTCGGAGTGGGCCCACCAAAACTCCCTCTGTTTCTGCCGTGACCCAAGGCTGCTCTCGGAATGGTTACCTCGCTTATGGGTTGATCACGTTACCCAGAGTGCACGAACGAGGAGCAAGAGTCGGGATGGAGTATAGCCCTGCGCTGTAACTGCATACCGAGCACAACGTCTATATCCCATTGCACTCTACAAGAGAATTAGTTATTCCAAATATTGCATAGTAATTAAAACGTGGCCAATAAATGAATTGTTCCAAATATTTGATGGGAGTCATTAAATAACTAATACATATGTATTTGTGTACCTTTGCCTAGGGAGTTCATATTTTTTCTGCATTATGATGCAGAAGTGAGCTACGTTTTATGCCTTCACCCCACTTGAATACGCCTATGGGTTAAAATAATATCATAAAAATGCCATTTAGGGCTCATTGTGTAAACTTTGTTAAAATATCTTAAAATAAAGCCATCCAATCAACGTATAATGAATAATTAAAATACATAAATAGTTTATTACTAAAAAAATTTGCATAACTTTATCAGCTTTAAGCTAATCACTGCTTAATTAGTGCGTTTTTAAAATGTATTTCTATTTGTTTGATAACGAGACGGACAACGCACAACTCATTCCCCACAAAACAGATCAAAGAATGTAATGGTCATTAAACTACATATTTAATTACTTTAGTATGTTCTATGAAACACTGAAGACAACTCAACGGGACTAGTTTAATTGGGAAGGGTTTTTATGAAAGAATCATTCAATGTGAAGGAAAGATAACATAAACAAGTTGGGGACGGAACCTTTGACACGCTGCACACAATGCACACACATTCATCAGGTGAAATGCCAATAAATCGAAAAAACTAATATTAATCTCAAATTGGATTTCAAAGGTTGCCATAACCGTGGTAAATAAAAGATGTAGTGAAGGAATTGGGAATTCGAAGAAAAAAACACAATACATAATCAAATATGAATGGGGAGAAGCGAATTCGATAGTGCTAGTGCTCACACGTTCATAAAGCGCATACACTGAGGGAAATAATGCATAGTAAAAATGAATACTTTATACATATTTGATTATCGTTTAAAAATGTTCGTATTTAAAAATTATATTTTCGTAAAAAAATTTATTACGCACGTCTTCACATCTTAGTATGTATATGTAAGTGTACATACCCTGCAAAAAATTGTGCGACTAATCTCTAAAGAGAGTATTCCGAGATTTCACTCAGTCGGGTACAATTGGGCTTTAATTAGTCGCAACCAGTGTTGCCACAAAGATTTTTAATTTTTTACCAAACCTCTAAAAAAAATTACCAAACTCAGAAAAAAATTACCAAATTTTTATGAGCATAATATTCTAAACAAATTGGAAATTATTTTTCGACGTATGTAGATAATACACCACGTCTGGGATTGTGGCCAGCTTAGATCTATTTATATTTTTCGACCGAAAAATGAGTTCTTCCCATTCTTTTATGACAAACTCATAAAAATGCATGATGTCGCTGCCGCGTTCAAATTTTTTTGTTTTGTGCAATTGTCAGAAGGTTCAAAGTTATAAATTTTTATATGTAATAAGTTAGTAAGAAAACTTAAAAGAAAAGACTTACGTTAAAAAAATTACCAAATTGAGAAAAAAATTACCAACTTACCAAACTCCTTCTAAAAAGAAAAAATTATCAGTTTTGGTAAAAAATTACCAAAGCGGCAACGCTGGTCGCAACTAGTCTCATATGGGTAACATTGGAGATCAATTAGTTCCCGACTCATCTCTATCTATAGAGAGAGTATTCGCTTAACAAAACTGAGAACCCGGGCTCGAATCTCAGCTGGCACAGATTTATATTTTTATTTTTTAAAAGTGACTACTCGCTTTTTATACCCGTTCAGGTATAAAGGGGAACAATTAGTCCCTTCATAGGACACGCTCGAACACAAACTAACAGTTCATTCCATTCCTTTGCGATTGCTTCCGGAGTCATCCGGATTAGTTGCAGTTTTTGCAGGGTACGCATCTTCAGCATGTAGAGTGGTGACAACACACACATACATACATAGTACATGTTTTTTCGTACAAAGCGCGTGCTGTGGTGTTGATGGAAATTCAACATTTGAAAGCACATTAGCAGGTCTATTCTGCTTGTAACCGAACATTTTGTAACAAGCTAATTTTGTTACCAACAATTGTCACCACTTCTTGCAACCGCAATTCTATTTACCTTGGTAACGTTTTAATTTATTCAGCTATGGAGTTTTGTGTTAATTCTGGTGTTGCATATTTTACGGGGCAATATTTTGTTATCTGCTCATGAGATGGTAACAAAATTTACCTGTTACAAGAGTGTGGAGAATACGAAAAGGGTTTCAAAATTGACAGTAACTTTACTAACCGGTAACAAAATTTTTGCTACCAACGCAGAATATGCCTGTAAATGTCTGGTTGTAGCTGAGTGTGCAAAGATGCTTGTCACCAGTGTTGCCGTTTTAGCCCTTTGGTGGCTAGATTTAGCTACCACATATTTTTTTTTGGCCACATAAATTTAAAATTGCCCCTAGCCCTTTTTTTGGCACACAAAATTTGTATATGCTTAATTTGATCTAATTTTTTTCATTTATGTAAGAGACGAATTTTTAAATTAAGAAAGACTGATATACATATATACATATATATCTATATGTATTGTATGTTCCTTACGTTTTTATATATACATACTGTAAAAGTGTTAAGGCTGTTAACTTATCTATTAACGATTTAACTGTAGTTTAAAATAGATAAGTTTACTGCCCTTAATATGCTTAAATGGCCCATCAATTCGATTGACCGTGTATGTTCTTGGGTGTGATTGTACTAGCTGCTGGTGTCGTGAGTGGTGATATTAGCTCAATTTTCTAAGTAAATAGTATTTTGGCGGAAATTTCTTGCACAATATGAGTCAAAGCCGTGTTTGTTGAAGTTAAGTTCACGATATTGCAGTTGTGAATTAAAAAAAAACGATCTTTTAACAAACTGGTAGAAAAATTATGAAATTTCGGCTCTAATCATTTCGATCTTTTCTCGACCTCATTTGTAAAGAATTAAATATTGTACCAGCATTCTGATAAGTTATATGTTTCGGGCCTGATGGTACAATCACTAGATGGAGCTAGCAACCTGGTGTCGTATATTTCCCCTTTTATACAAAAAGGTTTTTGGTTGGATATAATATTTGCTTTTTTTCGAGAGTTCAATGTTTTTCTATACCATTACTTATTGAAAATGTTTGCGTGTGTACTTACATATTGTCGTTTAAAGTACAAAACCGCGTATCGTCATTCTGCAAAGCCGCGTAACTGACATTGGCTGCCAAAAATTGGATTTGCTCACACAAGCTCTTAGCTCAATCCTTATCCATTCGTCCTGAAATATACTAGCCAGAAATGCAATTGCTTTATAAAAAATAGAACCATTTTGAAATATGAGTGGTTTTACTCTTTATAAAATAATTTCTACAACTTCACATACGCGGTTTTGCAATTTGTTGATACGCGGTTTTGCCCTTTAAACGACAATATGTATATGTAAGTAAAAAAATTTAGCTACAATTTTTAGCCACAACGAAATTTTTTAGCTTTTTTTAGCCCTTTTTTTAAGGGAATTTGGCTACCACTAAAAATTATTCGCGTCAACACTGCGTGTCACTATTTGTTGATAGCCAGAGAGGGTCTGGGTTTGAATTACCCTGCAGGCAAGGTAACATGCAAATTAAGTATTTTTTCTTGATTTCTCACTTCACGGATGCATTTTCAGAACGAACGCGGTCTTTTCAATATGCGTGTAATTGAATTGAATATTTACCAATATACAGTACTTTCGTTGACGTTTATAGTAAGATCAATAACGTTTCTATTTGATTTTAATATTTTTTCCCCGATATGTATGTCTATATGCAGCTGTGGATATTATTATATGGCGACTGCCTTAAGCGTTTGTGCTTGTGCGTGACATGTCAAATGTTAGATTGGAGGTCATACTCTGTGGCGGACATGAGATTCAAAATTTTCAAAAATAATACTTCTGACATTTGCACGACGTCTATGCTTCGGTGAAATTTCAATTTTTAGAAGAGTAAAAAATACGAAACATACTACATATCTAAGTATGTACAAACATTTATGAATTAGAAGCCGGCCTGAATTCGCCAACTTTTAATTTCCATGCCAAAACACCAATGCTATCATTAATATGCTGTGGAAGCGATGTACGTGAAACAATTATTATAAATGCGCGTGATTATGAATAACAAATTATGTGCGATTATGAACCAAGCACGCGTACACTCCAACATGCACACAGGGTTGCCACTGATGGAAATAGAACTTACCATCTACTAGAAAAAAATCTACCAAATCTGGAAAATATCTACAAATAACTTTTTTTTTAGTTATTTTAATAAGAATTAAAATTGTTTTTAAGGGACTTTTTATTTAGTGATGAAACCAAAGGCAACAACGAAACTTCATCATTTGAAAAAATTTCCACTTAGTGCTTTTTTTTAATATCTATTCACAATATTGTTTGCGCTTTAACCAAATTCATAAAAATCAAAAGTTCAAGCTATATACAACATTTAGAAAAATTCAAAAATTGTGCATGTAAATTTCGAACTCTTTACTCTGAATTTTTAGAACAATTAAAATATGGAGCCTATAATATTTGAATTTAACTAACGATGTGCAGCTAAAAATCCCCGTCGACCTTTTTTTTAATTTTTTTGCAGCCAGTATTTTATGTATTTTTTTTTAACACTTGCCATTGATAAATAATGGCGTTTGTTTAATTTTTTGCGAACAATCACAGTGCGTAACTACATTACTGTAATTTTTTTTATTTAAATAATCATTTAAAATATTTAGGCAATCAAAGGCTTCTCGGGGTTCCAGTGAAAATGAGTTTTGAATGGAGCACGATATGTTCGCCTTATATAAAAAGTGTGCATTAAAGCGTTCAAAAATTAATGCAATAAAGTAGACTACACAAATTTATAATATAAAGATGACTACGAAAAATAAAGCGGGAACGAAAAGTTCAACAAAAATCCACCGAAATGAGAAAACATTTACTTTTTTACCATCCCAATTGTGATAACAATTTACCAAAGTGGCAACCCTGCATGCACATACACCGACACAGACAATTACTTGCTGCGAAGTGTTGCATATGCTCACTCACTCAAACGCCAAGAGCATTCTAAATGGATTGAGGCCCTAATGAAAGGACATTCATTCTCTGGTTAAACAATTACGATAAAATAAAATAATTAATTTTATTGATTTAATGCGACATTTTGTCGACGCGGATTAGCGCCAAATGGGCCAATCAGTGTGCGAAAATATTGCGGTGCGGAAGGGTCTGAGCACGGTGCGGCGTAGCTCATTAACTTGATTATCGCCGCAAGTGCAGTCAGTGTAGGAGCTGAATAGTGGCGAAGTAAAGCAAAAAGTAAACGGGAAGCAAGGAATGAGCGAATGATTAAATGGATAACTGCCCGAATGCTTCCACGGCTGAATGGGTTAATGAACGATTGCGCTCATGCAAATTCACTTTTTTTTTATAAGAAGTAAAGATAAACTCGTATGCAATATGCGAATGTGCTCTCATTCATAAAAAATTTTACGTAAATATCCCCATGTCACCAGTGAGCAAGAATAATGAGTTTTGTATTGAAATATTTAACCAGGAGACAATTCACTAGCTAGGAAATGCTACGCACCCAGGCATTAATGCTCCGCATGACAAATGAGCTGCGTGCTGGCATAAAAGATTCAGATACCAGTACCAAATGGAAGGCAAATGCGAAAATTTAACTATGAGCTTCATTCATTAATCAGCATCAAATTAGCAGCGATTGCGCGAAATTAAGTAGCTGAAGAGGAGGGCTTATGCATTCGCAGCAAAGGATTTACCCATAAGTTAGAATTAAGCAAATGTATGCAAATGCTCTGGAAGCGAGAGGAGATTTAACTCTCTCGCTCAGTGCGCTTCTTTCTTTTTTCTAGCTTTTTCTATTTGGAAATTGCATTACAATTAACATTACGTATTATTCTTTTACAGTGGATATGAGCTGGATCTACCATAGGTATCTACGCTTAAAAAAATATTAATTTCAGTTTACTAAGTTTATTTAATTTTGTCGAAATCAAACAGAAATGTATGTACATTAGGGTATTCCAAAATAAATAAAGTCGGAATTNCCCCCCCCCCCCCCAGGATTGTTCTATATCGACTCAAAAGAACAAATTTAAGGCGATTTTTTTGCATAAATCAATTCATAAGACGTACATCCAATTAATGCGAATATTTTATTCTTCATGAATCTGTAAAATCCCCAAGCACCTATATTTCCCTGTCTGAATTTTGAGTTAGCTCACTTTAGATATACATACATAGGTTTGCGTTATATCCGAAGCCACCAAGCTTTTCAGCAACCTGCGCTCCATTCAGCTAATTTTTTTATCTGCATGAACTCTTAAAGTCACAACAACAGAACGCGAAAATTGTCGCAAAATGCGGGATCTCCCTTTTTCTGGATTGGATAACGTACACTGAGATTCCAATGTTTTTCAAACAATTTATGATACGTTTGCTTTCGTATGTCATAATCCCAACTTGTTCACGTAATTTGTCTTCGTACGATTGCCGACTAGCTCACAACTGTCATGATTCAGCCCCGGGAAACTATCATCGGAACTTCGTTCACTGAGCAGACATTTGGTAACATAAGGACAATTACAAATCAGTTTAACTTCCTATTTAAGTGAAATTGCTTGTAAGAGAATGAACAATATTTTTGCTTTTTACCCTCGCTTAATCCAACCAAAGACAGGTATTGCCTACGCTGGCATCTCACATAAAAATATACATAATTTTTTTTTTATCTTTTCTTGCAGGATAAGTTAAACAAACACTTTATCAAAACCACACAAATTGCCATAGCATGCAAATCAAATCATTTATGCCACCTCGGAGAGTTTTAAAACTGTGACCGTTATTGAATGCCATTAAAACGAACGAGCCAGCCATGTGCATACGCCCCTTCTTCTCCAATTAAAATGTACTATATATCGCATCATTAAGGATATGAATCCCAACGATTAAATCGTTATAATCGTCGCAGCAAAAGTCTCAGTGGTCACAACCAACACCGCAGCATAGCAACAACAATACCCAATAAAAATATGAATGAAACGATATTAAAAAGCCAACTCGTTAAAGTAAAAACGTAACGACAAGGTGAAGAGAGATGCAAGTTCGAGAGGAGAGTACCAGTGAAATAAATGCTTCTATAGCCGCAGTATTGCGTAAAAATGTGGAACGAGTTGTGACGATTAAAGCCGGGGAATTAACATCGAAGGTGCATGTCGACGACCAGAGAGAAGAAGGAATGCAAAAAAGTAAAGCATAATTATGGATGCAACAAACGGCAAACAGTTATTTATGAGCGCACACATGATGTACATACATACATATACATATGCATATATGTATTTGTGTGTACATATGTATGTATGTTGGGGAAATGCAGATACATATGTACATTAGGGTGGTCCTTAAACATCAAATGCACGGGGTGAGACTGAACCCTCGATCGGTAATACTACAATCACAGATACCACATATAAATTTTGGTTCCGATTGGACACGGTTGGGCGTATCACACAGGGGAAAAGTTCAGATTCCTCTATAGAGACTTAAAAAAAAATTATATATTTTTTTCCTCTAATACCCAAAATCGATACTACCACAGTCGAAGATATCACATATAAATTTTTATCCCGCTTGGAGTCGGTTAAGGCGTGTCGCAAAGTGGTCAAAGGCCCGAAGCCTCCACGGAGACTCAAAAAGTTAAAAATATTTTTTTTTTCATTTATTACCTAAATCAATACCACTAAAGTCTAAGATATCACATACAATTTTTGGGCCCGCTTGCAGTCGGTTAATATGTTTTCATAGGGAAATCTGATGTTTGACCTCAGTGCGACACGCCTTAACAGTCTCCAATCGGGGCCAATATTTGTATGTGATATCTTTGACTATAGTAGCATAGACGTGGGGGTTGAGGCTTAGGAAATCTGATGTAAAAATTTGCTTCCCACATTTAAGGACCATTCTAATGTTCATATAATCGTACTACAGTGGAATCGATAAAAAGCATGGCCGGGCAAAGTTGATAGGCAAGCAAACATTGGCGAGTGGCAGATGACCGGATGGACGCCATAGCTGATGGCGAGCAGGGCAGGAAAACGTCGAAACAGCTGGAATGTCAGGTTGACAGGCAAATCGAAAGGAGAAATGTTAAACGCGGCGAAGGTACTGCATTTGCGGTTAGCGGCTACGAGCTTTGGTGCAACGTGCGGCATGTGGAGAATCGATATAAAATTGTACTTTTATTACTTTGTTGGCTTGAAAGATGGGGTGTGAATGAATGGTTTTGAATTTCAATAAATATGAAACATAGATATGTATTTTTATAGTTACACGCGCATTTATTTACATGTAAATATATACATAAATTTGTACATATGCAGTTGCATTTGTGTTATGCCGATTACCGCCATATTAAATTCGCTTTAAGCTCTGCAGAGCCAATGTATCTATGACTGAGGTATGTACATATGTATGTACTTATATTAAGCCAGTAAGTAGGTAATACCAACTATATGTACATACATATGTAATTAGTAACACAACTACTGAGACAAGTTTTACATTAAGTGGCTGAGGCAAATGAGATTCATATTTAAGCTGCATTAATGACCACAACACTTATGACGAACGATACAGGGACAACAACATTTAACATCTGCCTTTAAATACACCCAAATATGCCTGCTTATGAACACGCATATGTATATTTTAAACCCATTTCACGCTTGTCACTCACTTGCAGTCGCCGTTTGAGTGATGCATCCGATTAGCGATTAAGGTCACCGCACTCGTTGCAATTTTAGTTGGCTATCACTTATGTACATATGTATGCACTTAAATTCATAATTAAAGACCAATAAAAATGTTGCGCATCATTGCACAACTGTCGTTCGTTCTCTTGCGTATATGTACATACATATGTATGTATATATTTCTTATTCATTTGCAGGTGTGATGAATGTATGAATCAGCTTATGTGCACCTGAACTAATAAATACGCTACTTAATTGAATGCATGAGTAAATAAAAGGCTTACCGGATGCACATCATTTTATTGCGCTGAAGTCGTAGTAGTGCACTTTGAAGGGTATTTATTACCCACCGCAAAAAATTTTAGGTAAAAAATTAAGTTTGCACATTTTTTAAATCTATTAGTTATTTGAATGGCTTAAAAATGGACAAAAACGTACTGATGTATATTCTTCTTGCATACGCAGGCACTAAAAAATTATAGGTACATATACAAATGTATACATATACATAAGTGGATGCATATGTAAATATATCGCATAAATGACCCTGTAAGGAAATTATTTAAAATTCCAAATGTTAAAAATACCAGTCTTTTAATCAATTGCGCCCTCAAAAACATCATATCACACACCTAGATCTAAAGTGGGATCAACTAAAAACAAAAAATTAACACGATTTTTTTCCCCCAATTAATGAAAAAATTTTTTCTTCATGACTATCTAAACTGACTAAAAAACTACTGTTATAGCTGTTTTTGTATGAATTGCGTTGAATCTGTACGATCCACAAGCAGTTATATTTTCTGATCTGAATTTTGAGTTAGCTCACTTTAGATCGATATGTCAGGCATAAGTACATATCGCCGTTTAATCGTAGCCCAAATTGTAAAGGAGAGTATAAAACTTGTCTTATTTCTAAACGGTTCTCTCTTTTATCCTTAAATATATATAGCTTATGTACAGTAAATATCGGCATTTTGCTATGAACGGATGAGGCTTGATGCCAGAAGCGTCCAGTGAACAAACCTCATTTTTGGTACAAATTTCAGTTACGAGGTTTTGCAGATATCTACGCACGATATGCGGTTTCGCACTTTAAACGACGATATGTAAGAATCATCTCTGCTAAAAGAACCAGGCATTAACATTCATAATCGGTTATATCTGTAGACCAGGCCGTTTTATTCGCACAACACACATCTATTTTTGACATTAATCCGTTGTCAGCATTTGACGATTTTTATTTTATTCTTTTTTTGCGTTTTCACATGCCGAAATGTGCATTTGATTTTCGAAATAAAAGCTTAAAAAAAAAACAAAACAAACAATTTTTTATATACATATTTGTATTCATCTTTACTGGAGTTGGTTACAAATTTTGATATTTACCATCTTGCAACGTCATACTAGCAGCCAACAAAGCTCAAAATCATAAAACTCAATATCCATTCTTAGCCGCTATTCACTTTTTGATAAAAGTTTTTGGTAAAAAAAAAATAAGCAACTCATCAAAAAGAGTGTACGATATACATATGATATATTGTACAAATGCCATGAACACATAAATCAATTTGGTCGATATATCGTACAAATGCTGGGAAAGGTTGTTAGCAGGGCTGCCAACTATCCTCAGCTATAAGGTGCCATAATAAGGGTAAAAAAGTACCAAAATGTGCCAAATAGAAAAATAACATAGCCTTTCTTTTTGATCCTTCCCATTTAGCGTTAAAATAAGAACCACATTTCTAAGACAAAAGGGCAATGGCAAAATGAGTAAAACCAGCTGTGGAGCCTTTAAAAATCAGAAAATATTATTTGATACAAAGAAGTACACGTAAAGGATTTCGCAAAAATCTATTGAAATATCACTGTTTTGTAAAATTGCGATTTTGGCACTTTGTGCCAAATTGTAAAATTAAGTGCCAATTGAAGTAAAAGAGGGCCAAAAATGGCACGGTTTGAGCGGTAGTTGACAGGCCTGGTTGTTATCCTCAAGACTGCAGGCTGTGCCTAGCGGACATATTTTGCATCCCAAAAATGTGTGTTCATTTATCTATTGCAAGAAATAGAAATTATTAAAAGAACTTTTCGCACAAGTACATTTATATATTTTTTAGTTTGAAATAATGTCATTGAAGATAAGATATTTTTTGATAAAAGAGAATAGCATAAAATACAACAAAAATATGTAATGTTTTTGAAACCACTTCAAGCATTGTTTCTTTTTTTGCTTAAAGTCACAATGTAACTGAGGTCAAGCCGTTTTTATAAAAGGGAATCGGCATGAAAAAAAAATTAATATTAAAAAAAATTACAAATATATTAAAACTGCAAGAAAAAATATTAAAAATATACATCTGTACATATGTATGTACATAAAATAGATTTGCATTTACGTCAACTACTCCATGCAGGTTTTAATTTCAGTGATGAATAAATTTGAACAGGTATCACAATTTTCACTATTTTTCATTTTATTGCCACTACATACATAGTTAGGAATAGAAAAGTAATTTTAGCTGAAAATAAACAAACAAAAAACAAAAGTCCAATGAAAATACAATTTTTTATGAGAGAAGCAAAACCATGTGGATGTCCAGAAATTTGGGTAAAATAATCGTATAAAATTTAGTTTTAAATTCTTTGGATGACTAGTTTGGAAAATGGTAACAAAGGGTTAATGCAAAAAAAAATCTAAGTGAAACTTGAGCTAGATAAAAATACTAATTAGGGGATTCTCTTAAACTCGCAAAGTCTTAAACTGTGTGAAACTCTTTTATGGGAACCCCCCTTTTATGAAAATGTGTAAATGGATGCGTAAATTGACAGTTTGACTTATCAACCAGGATTTTGTAAGACAATTTTTATTTCCTAGTATTTTCTATAACATCCCGCCATCTTGTCTCTATCACTCTCGGCTAAAATACAATTAAAAATGCCGAAAATTAGCTGAAATTCATTCAAATTATTCGCTTATGTTTTCATTTATTTTCATTATTTTATCATAAATTTTAGTATAAAAATTTCGGCCCCTCGGCAACACTGAAGTTTACGAGGTCGTTTGTGCATCAAATTTGTCTCGTAAATAGATCTCCATACAAATTTTGACAGTTCTTTTACTAGGCGAGTTTACGAGGTTACGAGTTTAAGGAAAGGCCCCTAATAGATCTGCGCTAACACATATGCATGTAAGCGTTTGGCCGAGTTTCTCCTCCGATTTGTGGCGTGCGCCTTGATGTTGCCACAAAAAGGGGAGGGACATACAGTTTTACGCCGACTTCGAACGGCGATTGTATTTTTATGAGAAGCTGTTTTTTATGGCAGAAATACACTTAAGGGTTATCCATTGCCTGCCGGTGGGCGAGCGCTATTAGAAACAAGGGAAGGAAACCGTGCTGTTAACACAAGAAACTAAGCTTAAACCTTTAGCGTACGGATTCTGGAGGTCAATTCCCGTTTTGCGTTATGTTGAAGTGAAGTGAAAAGTCAAAAATTCACACCGAAATATGAAAGCGTTACTTTTATCACTTGACAGTAACGCAGAACGAGAATTTGGATCACTTTTAATCATCGGCACAATTACACCAAATGTTATTGTTAACATTTCCACTCCGTGGTGATTTATCACAACTATTTTTGTCATGAAAGTTCGAATTGGATTTTATAGTTGATGCATGACGGGGACATATACTCAAATTTAGAGGAAACGGATAACGTTTCAACAAAAATTTATATAATGGAATGAGTGGAATGGGAACGTTTCGTCTTCTTCGATAATTTTTGGCATTATTTTTCTATAAAAAGGAGTCCCCTGCACTTAGAGTGGTCAGATGCACTGATTTAACCAGTACATGTGCTGATTTCTTTTTATTGCACTGATTTTTAAGGACCCGGAATCAGTACGCAAAATCTACTGATTTTTTGAGTTTGTACTGAGTTTTACATTCTTATTCATTTTATCATTATTCCTTTTCCACCCTGTACGTGTGAGCAGATTGAAAGCATTAATTAAATTTAAACCATTATTCAAGAGGAGTCCCCGTGCAATTAAAATTCGTTTCCTAGCATTTCGCAAAATAACAACTGCTTGAATTCAACGCAACATAATAGCCGTGTTCCAGGTACTTCGCGATTGGCAGGTTTTGTGACTTGCAACAGACTTGGTATTTCAAACTGAAGACTACTGCTGCTTTTGTGCTTATTTTGCAATGCAAGTGCTAAAAATTTGTAAAAGGTGCAAACTACCGGCTATTGGATATGATATATGTATGTAGCTTTACTTTGATTTTTGATGTTCAACCACCTCTAACTTGCACTAACACATTTAACACTATTCAATTTCATTCGTACTTGAAAATTCGTTTAGAAAAAATTTGGTATTATACCTTTCAGTCAACATTTTAATATGAGTTTTGTATTTAATAAGCACACCAACTAAATATGTTTCAAATTTGTATATTAAAACATGCAAGTAATTCTGAAACTGAATGGGCTACAAAGCTGCGTACTCCAAAATTAAAAAAAAAAAATCGGATCAAAAAGTGGATTCATATTTTGTTGAACATTTTTTTTACTTTTTTAATTTTCGTGAATTTTCTACGAAGTTTGAGACTTCAACTTACATGGTTTCTTGTTAAAGAATTAACTATATTTTTATAAAGAAAATGAATTTAGTAAGGAAAGAAACTTGCCAATACATTTTACTACTATTTTTGGGAACAGAACTGTACATGCATACGTAATATAATTTATTTGTTTTAAACTAATGAATTGTTATATTAATAATACTATATGTATTTAAACGTCTAGTAGTTATTTTTTGTTAAATTAATGCGCTGTGATTTGGCCGCTATATTGTTAGTAAACGAAAAAGACACTTAAAAGTGAGCTGATTTTAATGGCTTTGGACTGTTTTTTGATCACAACTGTACTGATTATGTCACTATAATACCTGGCTACCCTACCTGCGCTCTTATCTAAACATGTGTTTTAAGTGGCACACTATTTGTTAGGTAACAGTATTTTATAGATAGCATTTGCATTTTTATACCCGAGCGCACTTGTGCACAAGGGTATTATAACTTTGTTCACATAACGGTTGTTTGTAACAGGCAAAACGAATCGAGATAGATATAGACAAATGTATACATAAATGATCAG